>NW_025920133.1:1664506-1964506 GCF_902686445.1 Sciurus carolinensis
CAAAACCCAGTGGCCGTGCTGGACTCTGCATACCATCCTATTTATGGATGAGGGAGAACATCATCCAAGAAACTGAGGAACACAGCCAGAGCCTGTCAGTGAAAGTAAAGAGGAAAAGGGAAGTGCTGATTGGTCCCGGGGTCTGGGCTCCCAGGATCCATGTTCGCTGGCAGGAAGAAAACACACATTCCTCATGTAATCTCCACCTGCCGCTCCTTAGGTTTGTAGCTTGCTCTCCCAAGATACAATGGAGTGAGATAAGTGCCTGAAATTCATATCCTGTATCTCTCAATCCTTCAACTTCATTTTGTTCCCCTCTGCAAATGGCCTCAATTTCGGTTTCCAGTGTTTCCATTCCATGAGAAATAAAGATGGGAGAGTGCCTGTATTCTCAGTGGAGGGGGCTGGCTTCGGGCATGGGATTATGTGAAGGGCGCAGAGGTTCCAGGCGCCCTAGAATCACACTCTTTCTCTCTTGTGCCAGAGGTTTTCTCTGGGCATTGGGCCTCCTGGATGTTGATGAGTGGCTTCTGTGACCGGGTGCTGGCACCTCACACAGCGCCTGAGGTCACAGAGGGCCGGCATGTGAGCTCAGCGAGGTCATGGTTCCCATGGCAACCCGAGATGCTTCTGATCCTGGCGGCTTCAGACCAAGATTGAAAAAAGGCCCAGCTGCACGGTGATGGTAAGAAGATAGAAGAAAGCAGCCAGGGCCAGGAGCTTGAACTTTGAAGAAATGGTATCCTAACCTGAAGACCCACTTGAAGTGGACCTAAGGGGCTTTGTGGTGCGAAGGCGAGCAGGGCGGGAATGGCTCCAGTTCCAGCAGGACAGGTTAGCCCCTGCTGAAACCAGTCAGCCTGCACTCCACTGCAGGACTGCTAGGTGGAGCTATTCTGACTTGGCCGCACCGGGCATCATGACAGCGAGGAAACCTAGCTCCTGCTGTGGGCAGGAGCCCTCACTATGTCTGGGGGACCAGGTAGTGCCAGAGGGTCGCAGGGCGTCACGTGTTGACTCAGCATAGCACTGTCCCTGTCGGCATTGCCCTCCGAGAAAACGAAATCCAGGTCTGAGCACACCCGGGATTTGGCAGAGCAGGCCAACTCACCCTGGATTCCTAGCAGTCATACGGCATGGTGGTTGCTGACAGCTCAGGCCAGGGGATCATGCGGCGCAACTCCCTGACTTAGGTGCTGTTTGATATGGGAAACATTACAGCCTGCCTTGTCGGTTGCCCCTAAATTCCGAGACAACCCAAACAGGAGACGGCTGGAACCTGGGGAGTTGGTCTTCCAAGTGCAGGTGTGCAGCTGCTCTGATGGCTAATGAGGAGACCAGGGAGTCCTTCAGGCATCATGTTGGAAGGAGCATAGGGGGAGCTGCCAGGCAAGCAGAGATGTTCTGTGCTCACTCCACCTGCCAGGGCCAACTACCTTGGCTGCTTCTTTACAACTGGGCTGCACTCAGATTTTGTCCTGCCATGATTTTTCCAAATGCATGGCAACTAACCTGCAGGGGCAGAAATATCCAGTCCTTCACTCTTCACCCAAGGGTTCATTCCCTTGACAAGACTGCTGCCTCTGTGGCATTATGCCCACTGAGAAATGGCCAACAGTTCTTTAAGAGCACTGGCAAGATGCAGAGACCAAGCCAAGGGATGAAACAACAGCCTGCTCTTGGCATGATGAACTCATTTTTGGAGGGCAGAATACCAGAGGTGAAGAGGCAGAGTGCTGAAAGAGGAATGGCACAGAGCTTCAAGGCTGAATACTCAAAAAGGAACTGGAAGGTCTTTGAGGGGCATGAGAAGTAGAAGGGTGTTGGTGTTGAAAACCAACTTCAGTGAAGGGACACTAAAGAATGGGCATTGCTTAAGTTCTGGGTCCGAATTCCCAGACATTTCTGTAGTTAGAATATACCGTTCAGGTACAGGAGGTAGTCAGTGGCAGGTCATTCTGTGGGCAAGCATCGTGACTGAGCCTAATTCCCTTTGCAGATTCCTGGCTTTCTCTGTTGCTTGGAAGGGACACCTGATGATGTACATGCTGATTTTTTGGTTTTTCAGCACAAATTCCTCAGAGGAAAGGCTTTCCTTTCACCGCACTCTCTTCTCCATTGACCACCAATGTAAATGAGATCTCACTGGGATATGCAAAAGAGAAGCATGGCTTTGGATATCAAGAGTTCACCTCAATATCAGACATTTAGTGCGAATCCTCCTGTTGAAAAGCAAAAGTGAATCCCCGAGGGATTGGGCAAAACCTGAATATCCAAAGAGAAAACGTGAGAGAGCATGCAGAGTGTGATAGTCCTTAGGGAGCAGGAAGAGTGTATTGGAAAGCATTTTCAAATTGGAGCATGCTTATTATTTCCTGGATTGGCTATATGAACTGCCACCCCGCCAGGTGCCTGGTGTCTGTGGTTTTCCTCTTTCAGTGTGCCTTCTCTCCTCTAGGGCTTCTTGTGTCATTCGTGAGCCTGCAAAGCATGAGCCAATGATTTTGAGAAGCATGGTACCCATGAGAACACCGTGACCTGGAAGTGTGATTGGAGAAGGCTTGCGTGTGCAAGTGGTTGTTTTTCAAGTGTGCAGATTGAGTTGAGGAAAAGAGAGGAAAAGATGAGAGGAGGTAAGTTTGGCCTACTCAAATGTCTTTCCTTCTGAAGGGACCGGGATAGTCTCGAACCGGGGTCCTCCTGATTGCTAGGCAAGCGCTCTCCAAGGGGAGCCAAGGCTGCAGCTCTGCGGGAAGTGCTTTTTCGAACCCTCTTGATCTGACTAGTGGTCTGACTCCATCAAATGGCACACAACCCAGACTCAAAGAAAGCCAACAATTCCTTAGAAAATCCTCATCTTCCTCTCCACAGAAATCCTGCAAGGAACCTTTCCTGTACATCAAGACTCACAATCAATTAGTTCAGCTGGAGGGAAAGGTTGATCCCGAATCTATTGTCGGAGGAATAGGTTTGTAGCTGGCACTGAGCAGAGAATGATGTGCTTGAGCATGGAGGCCGTGTGGGGGGAGGCAGAAGGAATGGCAGGCACATGTGAGTATCAGAATATGCTCAGGTTGGCAGTATGAAGGGAGACATCGGGGATCATTCACAGCTGGATAGGTCGGCATTCGCGTCACAAACCGCTGACCACTGCCTCACTCCTTTTTCCTTCTTCCACTTTCCTGGGACAATTTCTAACCAGGAGATATCCAGGCACAAGGCAAAACCCAGTGGCCGTGCTGGACTCTGCATACCGTCCTATTTATGGATGAGGGAGAACATCATCCAAGAAACTGAGGAACACAGCCAGAGCCTGTCAGTGAAAGTAAAGAGGAAAAGGGAAGTGCTGATGGGTCATGGTGTCTGGGATCCCAGAATCGATATTTGCTGGCAGGAAGAATACACAAATTCGTCATGCAATCTCCACCTGCCACTCCTTAGGTTGGTAGCTTGTTCTACCAAGATACAATGGAGTGAGATAAGTGACTGAAATTCATATCCTGTATCTCTCAATCCTTCAACTTCATTCTGTTCCCCTCTGCAAATGGCCTCAATTTCGGTTTCCAGTGTTTCCATTCCCTGAGAAAAAAAGATGGGAGAGTGCCTCTATTCTCAGTGGAAGGGGCTGGCATCGGGCATGACAGGTATGAAGGGCACAGAGATTCCAGGCACCCTAGGATCACGCCATTTCTCTCTTTCGCCAGAGGCTTTCTCAGGACATTGGGCCTCCTGGATGTTGATAAGTGGCTTCTTTGACCTGGTGCCTGCACCTCACACAGTGCCTGAATCACAGAGGGGAGGCATGAGAGCTAGGTCTGGTCATGGTTCCCATGGCAACCAGAGATGCCTCTGATCCTGGCGGCTTCACACCAAGATTGAAAAGAGGCCCCAGCTGCAGGATGATGATAATAGGATAGAGGAAGGGAGCCAGGGCAAGGAGCCTGAAATTTCAAGAAATGGTATCCTATCTCCAGAGACCCAGTTGAAGTGGACCTATGGGTTTTGTGGTGCAAAGTCCAGCCGGCAAGGAGTAGCTCCAGTACCAGCAGGACAGGGTACCTACCGCTGAAACCTGACAGCTCGCACTACACTGCAGTTGTGCGAGGTAGCGCTGTTCTGGTTTGGCTGCACTGGTCATCATGACAGCGAGGAAACCTAGCTCCTGCTGTGGGCATGGAGACCCCACGATGTCTAGGGGACCAGGTAGTGACAGAGGGTCACAGGGGGTCACGTGTTCACTCAGCATAGCACCGTCCCTGTCATCATCGCCCTCGGAGATAAACAACTCCAGGTCTGGGCACACCCGAGATTTGGCCAAGCAGGGCAACTCGCCTGGGTCCTAGCAGCCACACTGCAATATGACCGCTTAAACCTCAGGCCAGGGGATCATGGGTCACAACTTTCTGACTTAGGTGCTACTTGATATGGGAAACATCACAGCCTGCCTTGTCAGTTGCCCCTAATTTCCGAGATAGCTCAAACAGGAGACAGTTGGAACCTGGGGAGCTGGTCTTCCAAGTGCAGGTGTGTGGCTGCTCCAATGGCTCATGAGGAGACCAGGGAGTCCTTTAGGCATCAAGTTGGAAGGAGCACAAGGGGAGCTGCCAGGCAAGCAGAGATGTTCTGTGCTCTCTCCACCTGCCAGTGCCAACCACCTTGGCTGCTGCTTTACAACTGGGCTGAACTCAGAATTTGTCCTGCCATGATTTTTCCAAATGTCTGGCAACTAATCTGCAGGGGCAGAAATATCCAGCCCATCTCTCTTCACCCTAGGGTTCATTCCCTTGACAAGACTGCTGCCTCTGTGGCATTATGCCCACTGAGAAATGGCCATCAGTTCTATAATCAGCCCTGGTGAAATGCACAGCCCAAGCCAATGGATGAAACAACAGCCTGCTCTTGGCATGATGAACTCATTTTCAGCGGGTAGAATACGAGAGGTGAGGGGGCCTTGCGCTGAAAGAGAAATGGCACAGAGCTTCAAGGCTGAATACTCGAAAAGGAAGTAGAAGGTCTTTAGATGGGCATGAGAAGTGGAAGGGTGTTGGTGTTGAAAACCAACTTCAGTGAAGGGACACTAAATAAATGGGCATTGCTTAAGGTCTGTGTCCCAATTCCCAGACATTTCTGTTGTTAGAATATACCGTTCAGGTACAGGAGATAGTCAGTGCCAGGTCATTCTGTGGGCAAGCATCATGACTGAGCCTAATTCCCTTTGACGATTCCTGCCTTTTCCTGTTGCTTGGAAGGGACACCCGATGATGTACATGCTGATTTTTAGTTTTTTCAACACAAGACCTCTGAGGAAAGGCTTTCCTTTCACCGCACTCTCTTCTCCATTGACCATCAATGTAAATGACATCACACTTGGATATGCAGCAGAGAAGCATGGCTTTGGAAATCATGAGTTCATCTCAATATCAGACATTTATTGTGAACCCTCCTGCTGAAATCAAAAGTGAATACCCCAGGGATTGGGCAAATCCTGAATATCAGAAGAGAACATGTTACAGAACATGCAGAAGTGTGATAGTCCTTAGGGAGCAGGATGAGTATATTCTGAAGCATTTTCAAATTGGAGCATGCTTATTATTTCCTGGACTGGCTATATCCACTGCCACCCCACCAGAGTGCCTAGTGTCTCTGCTTTCCCTCTTTCAGTGTGACTTCTCTCCTATAGGGCTTCTTGTGTCATTTGTGAGCCCACAAAGCATAAGCCACTCATTTTCAGAAGCATGGTGCACATGAGAACACCGTCACCTGGAAGTGTGATTGGAAAAGGCTTGTGTGTCCAACTGGTTCTTTTTCAACTGTGCAGATTGAGTTGATGAAAAGAAAGGAAAAGTTTGAGTGGATGGAGGTTTGGCTTATTCAAGTCTTTCCGTCTGAGGGCACTAGGAGGGACTGGAACCGGGATCCTTTTCTTTGCTAGGCGAGTGTTCTCCAAGAGGAGCCATCTCTTCAGCTTTGCAGGAAGTGCCTTTTCTCACCCTCTTGATCCTCTAGTGGTCTGATTCCATCAAATTGTGGACAACCTAGCCTCAAACAAAGCCACCAAATTCCTTGGGAAATCATCATCTTCCTCTCCACAGCAATCCTGCAAGGAACATTTCCTGTACATCAAGACACATAATCAATTTGTGCATCTTTAGGGGAAATGTTGATCCCTATCTTTTGGTGGAGGAATAGGTTTGTAATTGAGCACTGAGCAGAGAATGATGTGCGTGAGCTTTTCCAGATGACATTGAGATTGACATGCAACATGCTGAGGAATCCAAGTTCATTTCAGTTTCACGGCATATGGAGTGTGCCCAAGAAGCATGGTAATTGGCAAAGACTAGTGCATTTGTCATTTTGAAGTTTCTGCCATTTGCAACCTGGTGAGCATCGTCTTCTTGAAGAACTTGCAGATGATACAACCTAATGAGTATCGTCGTGATAAAGAGCTATCCTATGAATTGCTGTGAGTTGACTCATATTAAGGAACCTCTCCTGCTAAGATAAGCAGGTGACTGGGAATGCCCTGCTACCTTTGAGCGCAGCTCCATGCTGAACGTCGATTGGAAAAGGATTGCATGTCCAATTTGTTCTTTTACAACTGGGCCGATTGAGTTGTTGAAAAGAGAAGAAAAAGATGAGAGGAGGGAGGTTTGGCATACTCAAAAGTCTTTCTCTCCCTTCCCCGTCTGATGATCAGAGAGGCTTCTCAAACCGTGGCCCTTGTACATGCTAGGTGAGTGCTCTTCAAGAGGAGCTATCTCTTCAACTTCACAGGACCTGCTTTCAGGTACACTCAAGTTCCTCTACTGGTCTGACTCTTCAAATTCTCTGCAGACAACCCAGCCTCAAACAAAACCACCAAATTCCTTAGAATTCCTCTCTCCCCCCCGCAAGGAAACTTTCATGCACATCAAGACCCACAATCCTGAGGTGTTCCTTAGGAGAAATGTTGATCCCTATCTATTCAAAGAGGAAAAGGTTTGTAGCTGAGAACTGTACTGAAAATGAAGTCAGTAAGCCTGGAGGCTGGGTGTGGGGGAGGCAGAAGGAGAGGCAGGCTTTGTAAGAATCTGAATATGCTCAGGTTGTCAGTATGAAGGCAGATATCGGGGATCATTCACACCTGGATCCCTAGCCATTTGAATCACAAGCCGCTGACTCCTTCCTCCCACCTCTTTCTCCTTCTGGCATTTTCCTCTGACAATTTCTAACTAGGAGATATCTGGGAAAAAGTTACAACCCAGTGGAGTTGCTGGATCTTGCCTACCATTTTATTTAAGGATGAAAGTTGTTTCTCCTGGTCAAAGTCTTTTTCCCCAAATGAGGGAATACTTCAGGAACACAAGCAGACCCTGTCAGTAAATCTAAAGAGGAAAAGGGAACTGGTGATGGCTCATGGGGTCTGGGCTCCCAGGATCAATATTTGCTAGCAGGAAGATAACACAAAATCCTCATGCAATGTCCACCTGCCACTCGTTAATTTTGTAGCTCTTTCTCTCAAGTTTCAATGGAGTGAAATAAGTGGCTGAAAGTCATATCCTGGATCTCTCAATCCTTCAACTTGATTCCGTTGCCCTCGGAAAATGGCCTCACTTTCTGATTCCAGTTTTCCTGTTCCATGAGAGGAAAATATGGGAGAGCTACTCTATTCTCAGTGGAAGTGCCTGGCTTCAGGCATGGCAGGTGTGAAGTGCACAGAGGTTCCAGGCTCCCATAGGAGCAGGCACTTTCTCTCTTTCCTGAGAGGATTTCTCTGGATCTTTGACCTCCTGGATGTTGATGAGTGGCTTCTGTGATCTCGTGCCTGCACCTCAGAGAGCGCCTGATGTCACAGAGTGGCGGCATGACAACTCGGTGGCGTCAAGCTTCCAATGGCAACCAGAGATGCTTCTGATCCTTGCGGCTTCAGTTCGAGTTTGAAAAGAAGCACCTGCTGTGCAGTGATGGTAAGAGGAAAGAGGAAGGGAGTTAAGGCCAGGGGCCTGATGTTTCAAGAAATATGATCCTAACCTGTTGACCCATTTGAAATGGAGCTATGGGGTTTGTGGGGCACAGCCGAGCGGGCCGGGATTGCTTTGGTTCCAGCAGGACAGGGTACCCCACTGAAGCCTGACAGCTCACACTACACTCCATGCCTGCTAGGTGGTGCTGTGCTGGTTTGACCACACTGGGCATCATGACTGAGCCATTATCTAGCTCCTGATGTTGGCAGGGAACCCCCACGAGATCTGCTTGTCAGGGACAGCTGATGACATATATGCTGATTTTTATTTTTTTTCTGCACAAGATTTCTGAGGAAAGGCTTTCCAATGATACTGGGAGACTAGGTTGCACATTCCTCCAGTTCCTTCTGAATGCTCTCAGTCAGAGCTAAAACGTATGCATCCCCAAATCATACAATTGGACTTCAAATCATTTGTAACCCGATGCCAAGGAAAACTGAATGAGAAAAGCCAGGGCCAAGGGTGGCTCTCTTTGGTCCTCACCTCTTGCTTTTCTGGATGACATTGAGTTTGACATGGAAAGCGCTAAGCAGTGCAAGTCATCTTCAGTTTCACAGCATCTGAAGTGTACCCACGAAGCCTGGTAATCGCCAAAGACTCATTTAGTTGTCATTTTGAAGTTCCTCCATTTGCCCCCTGGTGAGCATCATCTTCTTCAACCTCCTTATGATATAACCCCATGAGCATACTTGTGAGAAAGATCTAACCTATGATTTCCTGCCAGTTGACTCATCTCCATGATCACCTCATCTTAAGAAATGTTAAGCACTGCTAACTTTTACTGAAGCTCCATGTTGAAAATCTGAGTGGAGTAAGCTTGCATGACCAACTGGTAGTTGTTCAACTGTGCCGATTGAGTTGATGAAATGATGAGAAAATTTTGAGACCTGGGAGCATTGGCATATTGAAAAGAGTTTTTTTTTTTTTTTCTTTAAAGATATGGGGGAGATCCAAGATGGCAGACTAGAGTGAGGCTGCATTCCTTGTCGCTCCATAATGCCAGTTTCAAGCAAAGGATATCTGATTCTTCGTGAGGTAGTTTTTATTGCTTATCAATCCCCTGGTGTTTACCCATTTGTCTGCTGTGATGACCTGCAGTCTGCCAGCATATAGACGCCTTTTTTGAGAGCACATTGCTCACTATCAGGCATCTATCATCCACCATTTGCCTGCATCTCGCCTGTTCATCGCCTGCTTTACACCCAACACTCGAGGTTCACCTCCCGATCATCCAACAACTGTCAGCAAACTGATCGCCAACGCCAGTGGAGCACCAGCTGCCTGCTGCTGCCTGGAAGTTCACTGTTACAGTACCTGCAGGTTTGATTACACGTGGCTGCTGCCATTTTGAGACAACAGCCAGGCCCCATAGGTCCCCTGGCCTGACTGAGCCCCATCTCCAGGATCCCTCAGCCCAACCGATCACTCCCTGCCTCTGGGGCCCTCACATCAACTGGCTGCTCCCTGCTGCCAGGACCCCCAGACCAAGTGATTGTGCCCTATCACTGGGATCCCAGACCAACTGATTGCACATGGCCTCCAGGATCCCACAACCACACCAAAAACACCAGACCTCCAGGACCCCTTCTGGACCAATTGCATCCCATCTCCAGGACCTCCAGCTGACCACGTCCACCCCTGAACTGCAACTCCTCATTTGCCAACACATTTCGAAACCAGAGTGGCCATCTTGGATAATCCTGGAAGTAATAGCTCTGATCTTTGGGTGGGACAAATCCCATCCTCCGACGCCTGCTGGAGGCTTGAAGCTCATTGTCAGGAACCTCTCATGCATCAGGCTACTGAACACCGGGAGGTTTCATTAGTATATGACTTTTATACAGTAGATTTTCTTTTTTCTCCTTTTTTAAAAAAATAAGTTTTTATTTCTTTACTTTTCTTGCTATATTTTCCTTTTGTTTACCTGTTCCCTCAGAGTCTCTTTCTCCCTTTTTTGCATGGTAACGTCCTATTTCTTTTGATTACACTCTCACCCTTTCTATTTTCTAGAACTTCTGTATATTCTTTTCTTATCCCATTAACAGCCACATTCTACATCCCTCTTCATCCTCTTTGTCCTCCATTAGACACTGCAGACATTATTGCAAACCTGTTTGTTTTACCAAAGATAATATTTGAACTCATTTTGTTTATTATGACAATTTTGTTATTGTCGCCATAGGGGCTATTTAGTCTAGGATTGCATAGTGTCTGATTTGGGCACTGCTAATATTGACCCCCCCCCTTAAAGAAAGGGTTTTGGAAACCTATAGGGCCACTATAAGCCTATAGAGGGAAATCTGCAATACCCCAGGCTGCACTGCTAGAGGGGAAGATACATGAAAAAACAAGGGAAGAAAATGATCCAAACAAATCTAGATGCTATATTAATAGAATTGAATGACAGTATGTTAGAATAAATGTCAGAAAAGGACTTCAGATTATACATGATTAAGATGATTCATGAAGCAAAGGATGAAATAAGAGAGCAAATGCAGGCAATGAATGATACCAATAAGCTGAAAGAGCACCTACAGGAAGCAAAAGATTATTTCAACAAAGAGATAGAGATTTTCAAAAAAAAAAAAAAAACAGAAATCCTTGAAATGAAGGAGACAATAAACCAAATAAAAACTCAATGGAAAGCATCACCAACAGACTAGACCACTTGTAAGACAGAACCTCAGACAATGAAGACAAAATATTTAATCTTGAAAATAAAGTAGCCCAAACAGAAAAGATGGTAAGAAATCATGATCAGAATCTCCAAGAACGATGGGACATCATGAAAAGAGCAAATTTAAGAATTATTGGGATTGAGGAAGGCAAGGAGATACAAACCAAAGGAATGAACAACCTATTCAATGAAATAATATCAGAAAATTTCCCAAACCTGAAGAATAAAATGGAAAATCAAATACAAAAGGCTTACAGAACACCAAATGCACAGAATCACAACAGATCCACACCAAGGCACATTATAATGAAAATGCCTAACATTCAAAATTAAGATAGGATTTTGAAGACCACGAGAGAAAAGCATCAGATTACATATATATAGGGGGAGAACAATATGGATAGCAGCCGACTTCTCAACCCAGACTCTAAAAGCTAGAAGGGCCTGGAACAACATATTTCAAGCTCTGAAAGAACATGGTTGCCAAGAATCCTATACCCAGCAAAACTAACCTTTAGATTTGAAGATGAAATAAAATCCTTCCATGATAAACAAAAGTTAAAAGAATTTACAAATAGAAAGCCTGCACTACAGAATGTTCTCAACAAAATATTCCATGAGGAGGAAATGAAAAACAACAATGTAGGTCAGCAAAGGGAGGAACTGCCTTAGAGAAAAACCACTCAAAGTAGAAACCAAGCCAACTTAAAAACCAAAACTAAGCCAAATGACTGGGAATACAAATCATTTCTCAATAATAACCCTGAATGCTAATGGCCTCAACTCATCAATCAAAAGACATAGACTGGCAGAATGGATTAAAAACAAAGACCCAACAATATGCTGTCTGCAAGAGACTCATCTCATAGAAAAAGACATCCACAGACTAAAGGTGAAAGGATGGGAAAAAACCTACCATGCACATGGACTCAGTAAAAAAGCGGGGGTTTCCATCCTTATATCAGATAAAGTGGACTTCAAGCCAAAGTTAATCAGAAGGGATAAAGAAGGACATTTCATACTGCTTAAGGGAACCATAAATCAGGAAGACATAACGATAGTAAATATTTATGCCCCAAACAATGGTGCATCCCTGTACATCAAATAAATCCTTCCCAATTTCAGGAATCACATAAACCAGAACACAATAATTCTGGGTGACTTTAACACACCGCTATCACCACTAGATAGATCTCCCAAACAAAATCCAACCAAAGAAACCATAGAACTCAATAACACAATCAATAACCTAGACTTAATAGACATATATAGAATATTCCATCCATCAACAAACGGATTCACTTTCTTCTCAGCAGCACATGGAACCTTCTCGAAAATAGACCATACGTTATGCCACAAAGCAGCCCTTAGGAAACGCAAAAAAATAGAGATACTGCCTTGTGTTCTATCAGATCATAATGGACTGAGAGTAGAAATCAATGACAAAATAAAAAAGGGAAATTACTCAAACACCTGGAGACTAAATAATATGCTATTGAATGAAATATGGGTAACAAAAAACATCAAGGAGGAGATTAAAAAACTCTTAGAGGTCAATGAGAATGATGATACAACATATCAAAATCTCTGGGACACTATGAAAGTGGTACGAAGAGGAAAATTCATTGCATGGAGCACATTCCAGAAAAGAATGAAAAGTCAACAACTAAATGACCTAACATTACAGCTCAAAGCCCTAGAAAAAGAAGAACAGAATAACAGCAAAAGTAGTAGAAGACAGAAAATAATTAAAATCAGAGCTGAAATCAATGAAATTTAAACAAAAGAAACTATTCAAAAAATTGACAAAACAAAAAGTTGGTCCTTTGAGAAAGTAAACAAAATAGCCACACTAAAAAAGAGGAGAGAGAAGACGCAAATTACTAAAATACATGTTGCAAAAGGAAATATCACGACAGACACCACTGAGATACAGAACATAATGAGAAGTTACTTTGAAAATCTGTATTCCAACAAAATAGAAACTACCGAAGTCATTGACAAATTTCTGGAGACATAAGCTCCTCCCAAACTGAACCAGGAGGTCAGACTCGATTTAAACAAATCAATATCAAGCAATGAAATAGAAGAAGCCATTAAAAATCTACGATCCAAAGATGGCGGACTAGAGGGCAGCTGCATTTCATGTTGCTCCAGGACTCAAGATTCAAAAGAGGAGATAGTGACTTGGGACCAACTCAAAGCTGCCGGGTGAGTTTCTTCCATAGGGGAGGCATCCCGGATGGGGCAGTAGCCCTGGAATGCAGAGAACTTTGTGAAGTAGAGTGGCTCGGCGAGACACCCCTTTCCCCACTGGAGTGGTAAACAAGGACAGCGAAGCAGAGCGAAAAAACGGAGCGAAAAAACGGCGGATTGAAGTTTCCAGGACTGCGGGCAGCTTCTCTAACCTAAGGAGACTCGTCTGCGAAGGGTGAGGATCCCAGGACCAGGAGGTAGGTCCGGGCCCCTGGGAACTTTCCTGGGAAGGCTGCCCTGCCCAGGCGGCAAGACACACCTCCCCCCGCTGGAGCAGTGAACTCGGAAAGTGGGGAACTTTGCAGAGGAGGCTGCGCGACACACCGCTTGGTTTTGGAGCGATCTGCCGGGGCTCCGGCGGCTGCCAGAGAAAGAGTCGGGTGGCGAGCTGTTTGGACTCAGCAACTGCCTGAGCAACGGGGAGGGGGCTGTCCAGAGGAGGTGGAGGTGCGCAGTGAGTGGCTTGGGCTCCAAGCGCCCACACAGAACACCAGGTGACTGACTGGAGGAAGAGACGAGTGACGGGTCACTGGGGCTTGGAGCATATGTACGAGGCTCCAAGTGACTGCTCAGAGGACGGGTCGCATAGCCAGGTGATTAGATGCAAAGCACGGTCTGGTCCAGGGACCTAGGCACCTTTTCTTCAAAGAGCTACGCAGAGACAAGCTGAAGGGTGGAGCGAAGCTTCCAGGACTGTGGGCAGCTTCTCTGAGGAGGGGCTACCTAAGGAGACTCGTCTGCGAAGGGCAGGGCTCCCAGGCCCAGGAGGTAGGTCCAGACCCCTGGAAATGTTGCCTGGGAAGGCTGCCCTGCCCAGGCGGTAGTTGTGGACTGAGGGGAACCTCTAGGAGGGGAACTGACTAGCGAGACCTCCCCACCGGGTGAGTCTTCCCCGCCGGGTGAAGTTTTCCCACAAGGACGGTAAAACCAGAGACACAGGCCCAAACAGGCATTGCCTCAGACTGCAGTCTAGTTCCCCTTTGGATGACAATTGGTCAACAAGTAGAGGCACCTCTGCCAACTAGCAGGGAATAAACCCCACCTGAAGACCACCACCCCTAGAGAGGCGGCTACCTAGGGGAACACCACAGTATCAACTTCCTCTAAGACTTCAAGCTACTGAAGGATAAGAGGGGATACACTAGCAATCTTCAGGGACATTATAAATCAATAGAGGAAATCTGCAACGTCTCTGCAGTCCACTGACACCTGAACGACATGAGAAAACAAGGGAAAAAAATGCCTCAAACAAATCTGGATGTTATATCAATAAAATCCAAAGACAGCATGGCAGAAGAAATGTCAGAAAGGGAGTTCAGAATGTACATAATCAACATGATAAGGGAAGCAAATGATGAAATGAAAGAGCAAATGCAGGCATTGAATGATAGCACCAGTCTACAGTTAAAAGAGCAAATACAGGAAGCAAAAGACCATTTCAATAAAGAGTTAGAGATATTGAAAAAAAAACAAACAGAAATCCTTGAAATGAAGGAAACAATAAACTAAATTAAGAACTCCATAGAAAGCACAAACAATAGGATAGAACACCTGGAAGACAGAACCTCAGATATTGAAGACAAAATATTTAACCTCGAAAACAAAGTCGAACAAACAGAGAAGATGGTAAGAAATCATGGACAGAATCTCCAAGAACTATGGGATATCATGAAAAGGCCAAATTGAAGAATTATTGGGATTGAGGAAGGCTTAGAGAAACAAACCAAAGGAATGAACAACCTATTCAATGAGATAATTTCAGAAAATTTCCCAAATCTGAAGAATGAAATGGAAAATCAAGTTCAAGAGGCTTATAGGACTCCAAATACAGAAAATTACAACAGACCCACACCAAGGCACATTATAATGAAAATACCTAACATACAAAATAAAGACAGAATTTTAAAGACTGTGAGAGAAAAGAACCAAATTACATTCAGAGGGAAACCAATACGGATATCAGCAGATTTTTCAATCCAGACCTTAAAAGCATTTTTCAAGCCCTAAAAGAAAATGGATGCCAACCAAGAATCTTATACCCAGCAAAACTTACCTTCAGATTTGACGACGAAATAAAATCCTTCCATTAAATAAAAGCTAAAAGAATATACAAAAAGAAAGCCAGCATTACAGAACATTCTCAGCAAAATATTCCATGAAGAAGATATGAAAAACAAAGAAGCAAATCAGGAAAGGGAGGAGATATCCTAAAGGAACTCTCAAATAAAGAGGAACCAAGTCATGTCAAAAATAAGCAAATAAATGAATAAAATGAGTGAAATGACTGGGAATACAAATCATATCTCAATAATAACCCTGAATATTAACGGCCTGAATTCATCAATCAAAAGACATAGACTGGCAGATTGGATAAAAAAGAAAGATCCAACAATATGTTGCCTGCAAGAGACTCATCTCTTAGAAGGAGATACCCAAAGACTAAAGGTGAAAGGATGGGAAAAAACTTGCACATAGACCGAGCAAAACAGCTGGGGTATCCATCCTCATTTCAGGTAAAGTGGACTTCAAGCCAAAGTTAATCAGAAGGGAAAAAGAAGGACATTTCATACTGCTTAAGGGAATCATAAATCAGCAAGACATAACAATCATAAATATCTATGCCCCAAACAGTGGCTCACACATGTATGTCAAACAAATCCTTCTCAATCTCAGAAACCAAATAGACCACAATACAATAATACTAGGTGATTTTAACACGCCTCTCTCACAACTGGACAGATCTTCCAAACAAAAATTGAACAAAGAAACCATGGATCTCAATAACACAATCAATAATTTAGACTTAACAGACATTTATAGAATATACCATCCAACGAAGAGTGAATACACTTTCTTCTCAGCAGCACATGGATCCTTCTCTAAAATAGACCATATATTATGCCACAAAGCTAATGTTAGCAAATACAAGAAGATAGAGATACTTCCTTGTATTTTATCAGATCATAATGGATTGAAACTAGAAATAAATGAAAGAGTAAAAAACAGAAACTACTCCAACACCTGGAGATTAAACAATATGCTATTATATGAGGGATGGATAACAGAAGATATTAGGAAGGAAATTAAAAAATTCTTAGAGGTAAATGAGAACAAAGAAACATCATATCAAAATCTCTGGGACACTATGAAAGCTGTACTTAGAGGAAAATTTATTTCATGGAGCGCATTCAATAAAAGAAGTAAAACTCAACAAATAAACAACCTAACACTACAGCTCAAAGCCCTAGAAAAAGAAGAACAGACCAACACCAAAAATAGTAGAAGACAGGAAATAGTTAAACTCAGAGCTGAAATCAACGAAATTGAAACAAAAGAAACAATACAAAAAATTGACAAAATCAATAGTTGGTTCATCGAAAAAATAAACAAAATTGATAAACCTTTAGCCACACTAACAAAGAGTAGATGAGAGAATATCCAAATCACCAAAATTCGGAATGAACAAGGAAATATCACAACAGACACGATTGAAATACAAAACATAATTACAAGCTATTTTGAAAATCTATACTCCAACAAAATAAAAAATTTTGAAGATATCAACAAGTTTCTAGAGACCTATGAATTGCCTAAACCAAATGAGGAGGACATACACAATTTAAATAGACCAATTTCAAGTAATGAAATAGAAGAAGTCATCAAAAGCCTACCAACAAAGAAAAGTCCAAGACCTGATGGTTTCTCAGCCGAGTTGAACAAAACCTTTAAAGAAGAGCTCATTCCAATACTTTTCAAAGTATTCTATGAAATATAAGAGGAGGGAACCCTCCCAAACTCATTCTACGAAGCCAATATCACCCTGATACCTAAACCAGACAGAGACACATCAAGGAAAGAAAATTTCAGGCCAATATCCTTAATGAACATCGATGCAAAAATTCTCAACAAATTTTAGCAAATCGCATACAAAAACATATTAAAAAGATAGTGCACCATGATCAAGTGGGTTTCATACCAGGGATGCAAGGTTGGTTCAACATCAGGAAATCACTAAATGCAATTCACCATATCAATAGACTTAAAGTCAAGAATCACATGATTATTTCAATAGATGCAGAAAAAGCATTTGATAAAATACAGCACCACTTCATGCTTAAAGCACTAGAATAAATAGGGATAGTGGGAACGTTCCTTAACATTCTAAAGACCATCTATGCTAAGCCCATGGCTAATATCATTCTTAATGGTGAAAAACTGAAAGCATTCCCCCTAAAATCTGGAACAAGGCAGGGATGCCCTCTGTCACCACTCCTGTTCAATATTGTCCTTGAAACTTTAGCCAGAGCAATTAGACAAACCAAAGTAATTAAAGGGATATGAATTGGAAAAGAAGAACTCAAACTATCCCTATTTGCTGATGATATGATTATATACTTAGAGGAACCAGGAAATTCCACCAGAAAACTCTTAGAACTCATAAGTGAATTCAGTAAAGTAGCAGGATACAAGATCGATGCTCATAAATCCAATATATTTTTATACATAAGTGATGAATCTTCAGAAAGAGAAGTTAGGAAAACTACCCCATTCACAATAGCCTCGAAAAAAATAAAATACTTGGGAATGAATCTCACAAAAGAAGTGAAAGACCTCTACAATGAGAACTACAGAACACTAAAGAAAGAAATTAAAGAACACCTTAGAAGATGGAAAGATCTCCCATGTTCCTGGATAGGCAGAATTAATATTGTCAAAATGGCCATACTACCAAAAGTGTTATACAGATTCAATGAAACTCCAATTAAAATCGCAACGATGTACCTTACAGAAGTAGAACAAGCAATCATGAAATTCATCTGGAAGAATAAGAAACCCAGAATAGCTAAAGCAATCCTTCGCAGGAAAAATGAAGCAGGAGGTATTGCAATACCTGAACTTCAACTGTACTACAAAGCAACAGTAACAAAAATGGCATGGTATTGGTACCAAAATAGACAGGTAGATCAATGGCACAGAATAGAGGACATGGACACAAACCCAAATAAATATAATTTCCTCATACTAGACAAAGGGGCCAAAAATATGCAATGGAGAAAAGATAGCCTCTTCAACAAATGGTGCTGGGAAAATTGGAAATCCATATGCAACAGAATGAAACTAAACCCATATCTCTCACCATGCATGAAACTAAACTCAAAATGGATTAAGGACCTCGGAATCAGACCAGACACCTTGCATCTTATAGAAGAAAAAGTAGGTCCAGATCTTCAACATGTCGGCTTAGGACCAGACTTTTCAACAGGACTCCCATAGCACAAGAAATAAAAGCAAGAATCAACAACTGGGATAGATTCAAACTAAAAAGCTTTCTCTCAGCAAAGGAAACTATCAGCAATGCGAAGAAAGAGCCTACAGAGTGGGAGAAAATCTTTGACAATCATACTTCAGATAGAGCACTAATCTCCAGAATCTATAAAGAACTCAAAAAACTCAACACCAAGACTACAAATAACCCAATCGACAAATGGTCTAAGGAAATGAATAGACACTTCACAGAACAAGACCTACAAACAATCAACAAGCATGTGGAAAAATGTTCAACATCTCTAGTAATAAGAGAAATGCAAATCAAAACCACCCTAAGATTCCATCTCACCCCAATCAGAATGGCGAATATCAAGAATACAAGCAACAACAGGTATTGGAGAGGATTTGGGGAGAAAGGTACACTCATACATTGCTGGTGGGGCTGCAAATTAGTGAAGCCACTCTGGAAGGCAGTATGGAGATTCCTTAGAAAACTTGGAATGGAAACACCATTTGACCCAGCTATCCCATTCCTTGGCCTATACCCAAAGGACTTAAAATCAGCATACTACAGAGATACAGCCACATCAATGTTCATTGTTGCTCAATTCACCATAGCCAGATTGTGGAACCAACCTAGATGCCCTTCAGTTGATGAAAGGATAAAGAAACTGTGGCACATATATACAATAGAATATTACTCAGCCATAAAGAATGATAAAATTATGGCATTTGCAGGCAAATGGATGAAATTGGAGAATATCATGCTAAGTGAGATAAGCCAATCTCAAAAAACCAATGGAAGAATGATCTCGCTGATAAGCAGATGATGATACATAATGGGTCGTGGGAGGGGTTAGTGTTAGGGTTAGAGTGAGGGTTAGGGAGGGGGGCAAGAATGGGGGAAGGAAGGAGTATAAAGAGGGATGGGAGGTGTGGGGGGAAGGGGAAAAAATAACAGAATGAATCAGCCAACATCACCCTATGTAAATTTATGATTTCACAAATGGTATGCCTTTACTCTATGTACAGAGAAACAACATGTATCTCATTTGTTTACGATAAAAAAAATTAAAAAAAAATCTACCATCCAAGAAAAGCCCAGGACCAGACGGATTCTCAGCAGAGTTCTAAAAGACCTTCAAAGAAGAACTCATTCCAATACTTCTCAAAGTATTTCAGGAAATAGAAAAGGAGGGTACCCTACCAAACTCATAATATGAAGCTAATGTCACCCTCATACCCAAACCAGGAAAAGACACATCAAGGAAAGAAAAATTTAGACCAATATCCTTGATGAATATACATGCAAAGATCCTTATCAAAATATTGGTAAACCATATCCAAAAACATATTGTGAAAATTGTGCACCACGATCAAGTGGGGTTCCCCCCTGGAATGCAGGGATGGTTCAACATTCACAAATCAATAAACGTAATCCATCATGTCAATAGACTTAAGGATAAGAATCATATGGTTATTTCAATTGATGCAGAAAAAGCGTTTGACAAAATACAACACCACTTCATGCTCAAAACACTAGAAAAAAATAGGGATAGAAGGAACATACCTGAACATCGTAAAGGCCATTTATGCTAAGCCCATGGTCAATATCATTCTTAATGGAGAAAAACTGAAACCATCCCCTTTAAAAACAAGAACAAGACAGGGATGTCCTCTTTCACCACTTCTATTCAACATTGTCCTCGAAACTCTAGCCAGAGCAATTAGGCAGATTAAAGAAATTAAAGGGATACAATTAGGAAAAGAGAAATTTAAGCTGTCACTATTTGTGGATGACATGATTCTATATTTACAGGATCCAAAAACCTCCTCCAGAAAACTTCTAGACCTCATCAATGAATTCAGCAAAATAGCAGGCTATAAAATCAACATGCATAAATCTAAAGCATTTTTATATGCAAGCGATGAAACAGCTGAAAGGGAAATGAGGAAAACAACCGCATTTGCAATAGACTCAAGAAAAATAAAATACTTAGGAATCAATCTAAACAAAGAGGTAAAAGATCTCTACAATGAAAACTACAAAACATTGAAGAAAGAAATTAAGGAAGACCTTAGAAGATGGAAAGATCTCCCATGTTCTTGGATAGGCAGAATTAATATTGTCAAAATGGCTATACTAACAAAAGTGCTATACAGATTCAATGCAATTCCAATTAAAATCCCAATGACGTACCTTACGGAAATAGAGCAAGCAATCATGAAATTCATCTGGAAGAATAAGAAACCCAGAATAGCTAAAGCATTCCTTAACAGGAAGAATGAAACAGGTGGTATTGCAATACCAGAACTTCAACTATACTACAAAGCAATAGTAACAAAAACAGCATGGTATTGGCACCAAAATAGACAGGTAGATCAGTGGTACAGAATAGAGAACATGGACACAAACCCAAATAAATACAATTTTCTAATACTAGACAAAGGTGCCAAAAATATGCAATGGAGAAAAGATAGCCTCTTCAACAAATGGTGCTGGGAAAATTGGAAATCCATATGCAACAGAATGAAACTAAACCCCTATCTCTCACCCTGCACAAAAATCAACTCACAATGGATCAAGGACCTTGAAATCAGACAAGAGACCCTGCATCTTATAGAAGAAAAATTAGGTCCAAATCTTCACCTTTTTGACTTAGGATCAAACTTCCTTAACAGGACTCCCATAGCACAAGAAATAAAAGCAGGAATCAATAACTGGGATAGATTCAAACTAAATACCTTTCTCTCAGCAAAGGAAACTATCAGCAATGCGAAGAGAGAGCATACAGAGTGGGAGAATATCTTTGCCACTCATACTTCAGATAGAGCACTAATTTCCAGAATATATAAAGAACTCAAAAAACTCTACACCAAGAATACAAATAACCCAATCGACAAATGGGCTAAGGATATGAACAGACACTTCACAGAAGAAGATCTACAAGCAATCCACAAACATATAAAAATATGTTCACCATCTTTAGTAATAAGAGAAATGCAAATCAAAACTACACTAAGATTCCATTTCACCTCAATTAAAATGGCGATTATCAAGAATACAAGCAACAATAGGTGTTGGAGAGGATTTGGGGAAAAAGGTACACTCATACATTGCTGGTGGGGCTGCAAATTAGTGCAGCCACTCTGGAAAGCAGTGTGGAGATTCCTTAGAAAACTTGGAATGGACCTACCATTTGACCCAGCTATCCCACTCCTTGACCTATACCCAAAGGACTTAAAATCAGCATACTACAGAGATACAGCCACATCAATGTTCATAGCTGCTCAATTCACCATAGCCAGATTGTTAAACCAACCTAGATGTCCTTCAATTGATGAATGGATAAAGAAACTGTGGTATATATATAAAATGGAATATTACTCAGCTATAAAGAATAATAAAATTATGGCATTTGCAGGCAAATGGATGAAGTTGGAGAATATCATGCTAAGTGAGATAAGCCAATCTCAAAAATCCAAAAGATGACTGGCCTCACTGATAAGCAGATGATGACACGTAATGGGTGGTGGGAGGGGAGCAAGAATGGAGGAAGGAGGGACTGTATAGAGGGAAAAGAGAGGTGGGAGGGGTGTGGGAAGGAAAAAATAAAGGAATGAATCAAACATCATTACTCTATGTAAATGTATGAATATACAAATGGTATGCTGTTATTACTCCATGTACAAACAGAAACAACATGTATCCCATTTGTTTACAATAAAAATAAATTAATAAATAAATAAAGAGATGGGTTTTTGCTTGACTTCATTATGCATGCTTGTAATCCCAGTGGCTTGGGGGGCTGAGGCAGAAGGATCTCTAATTTAAAGCCAGTGTCAATAATTCCAAGGTTCCAGGAAGACCCTGTCTGTCGGGGTTTCGGCCGGACCCCTGGCCCTAGGTGTGGCAAGGCTAAGATGGCGCCTGGCAGTGAGCCAGAGCAGTTAACTTTTGCACAAACAACTGACATTATTTTGAGGAAGTTCCAGGGATTGGCTAAGCTCCCTGATGGACAGTACAGGTCCACTATATGCCTGCCTTCGCTGCCTGTATCTGTTAATGCTCTCCCCTCGTGCGAAAATGCTGATTGGTTACAAGTACTGTATATATTGGAGTATAAGTTCCTCAAAGAGTGGAACAAAGGAAGAACTGAGAGGATGGGGGTGCGCGCAATAAAAGGGCTGAAAAGAACCAGGTGTCGTGTCTCTCTGCGGGCAGGGAGCGCGACAAATGGTGCCGAAATCCCGGGATCCAAAGAACAATAACTTTTCACAGACAAGGGTAAGTTAAGTGGTAAGTAATAAAGTAATAAAATAATAAAGCAATAAAGTAATAAAGTAAGTAAGGCTAGAAAGCCCGGTAACAGAGAAATATTAATAGGCTTTAAGCCCGGTAGCAGAGAAATATTAATAGGCTTTAAGCCCGGTAGCAGAGAAAGATTATAGGCTGAAAGCCCGGTAAAAGTTCACAGAAGGCAGGTTCATTGCCCGGTAAAATTAGTTAGTTTCAATTTATGAAGTGGTACCAAACTGTGTGTATGGTGTGTTATTTTTGTGTTTGTTGTGTGGCTTGTTTGTGTGCTCGGAGCTCTTAGTGCTGTAAGATTTAATCATAGGAACAGAACTGTCTGGGACTGGAATGTAGCAGCCTCTTAGGGAGTTGTTGGGGAATCACGGACATTGACACCGGTGAAGACTCGAGACCTGTGGGCAATAGTTAAAAAACACTCTTTTGTGGAGCCTCTGACTGAGGGCAGTCAGGTTTTGGAGAAAATATAAGAGAAAAGGTCTAAAACATCAAATAGGGCGTCAATAAGATCAGGGACAAACAAAAATAAAAATGAAAGTGGGTGTAAGGAACAACTTGTTAGAAAGAGGGAAATCAGTTTAGGGGAGGGTCCCCCTAGGCAGAGAGCTCAGCAGCTCCATTCCTTAAAAGTAGTAAAAAATAATGTTTTGTGATTTTCTGCATTCAAACCTAACCTGATTTCTCAACCAGGAAAAAAAGGGTTAAAAAGTCCTGGGTGATCCTCCCTCCCCCTGTCACATTGGAATGTAAAGTCTCAAGGAGAAAAGGGGGGTAACCTAAAGATAAGAAGAAAAGAAGAAAAAAAGTGTCCGTTTAAATTCCTGGGCCGCTGCATAAAACTGACTTATTCTTCAGGATTCTTGTTTTGTTTTGTTTTTTCTTTAATGCTGTATTTTTGAGCTCATAATTTTAATCCTACATACCTAGGTTAATGATTTTATTTTTGATCAGTTCTATTTTTTATTCAACTGAAGTTTTTTAAACAGCTGTTTCATTGCAATGAACATTCACCTATAAATTACAAGGCCTTTGATTTTGTGTTATTTGTATGTCGTACTGTCTGGTGTTATGTCTTATCTGCATCAAAACTGAGCGCTCTTAAAATTAAAATTTATAAATGGATCCAAATACTTTTATTCACGTGATTTAAAAGGGTTCAATTTAGATTGGGTAAACTAATAAAAGTAAAATATTTTTAAAAATAACTTACAAGTCTCCAGGTGGTCAAACTAATGAAATGTTAATGTTAAACAATGTCTAATATCAATTGCTTCTAGGACTTTTCTTCAGCAGGAAAGAGGCAACGGATCCTGTTCAGGACACTTGTCTGATATCTTGGTTTTTATAAAATAAATAAATTGGAGTTAACATGTATGGGATTACTCAAATGTGTTTGTAGAGACGTCTGGTTAATTTACAAAGTTGAAATGCTAATTATTAAATAACATCAAGTACTTTTAACTCCTTAAATTACATGGGGTAACATACTTAAACATTATTGGTGTTTTCATAGGTTGGTAAATAAAAAGGGTTTACAATTACTTTATGTCCTCACTAAACTAGAAACAAGGTTACTAAGAGTTATGTCCTAACAAGTGAAATTCTATATACAAAGGGTCCCAAAAGTTTCAACTGTGTTTCAATTAAGAGTACTATCAACAACAATATATTTAATCTTATTAAAATAGGGTGACTTATTTAAATTCAGAAATTTCATAAGAGTTGTTTCAGAATGTAAACAAAAAGGGGTCAACAAATAGGAAAGAGAAAATAAAAGGTTCTGGGTTTGAAAATGTATTTAATAAAAAGGTAAAAGGAAATGTTTCTGGGTAAGAAAGTCTGTGTGTAATAAAGGACAAGTTTCAACAAATCTGTGTGTAACTAAGTTGGTTGTGTGTATGTAAAACAGCTAAAGCTATTTAAGGTTTTTCCTAAGGTGAAATACTAATGTTCTGATATAAGCCAAAGTTTAATCTATATGGTAAAATGACATGGTAAAATAACAAAGTTTTCTTAAAAAAAACCAATTCATTCTTAACTTTGTGTCTCTTAAGTTTTATTAAAAATAGGGGTTTATACAATTATGGTTAAGCAACTGTTAAAAATTTGTACTACGTTATAAAGTCTAAATTTTTCTTTAAAAACTAAAATTGGTAAGAACCAATTCCTCACTAAAATTAAAATAACTCTAACCACAGATGTACCTTATGACCCACAAAAACAAGGTATTGTTGAACATACACATCTCACCCTCAAAAATGTTCTTTATAAACAAAAAGGGGGAATAGAGGAGACCTTCAGGTCCCCTAAAGATAAACTTTCTCTTTGTCTCTTTGTTTGGGGTTTTTTTTTTAACTCTGGGTAATAAGGGTAACCCGGTGCTTTACTGGAGCTGCGGCTCAGTTTGTGTGCTTCTACGGAATAAACTAACTTACTACCTCTTTTTAGTCTCTTAGGAGGAACAGTTCAACTATGTAACAAAACAACTGCTTCTTTCAATTGTACTTTAGATTTGTGCTAAAATGCTTCTAGGTTCCTGCTGGCAGACTTAATGTGTGTTCCTACCTTCCTACCAGTCCCAGTCTCTGTTACAGATGCAAAATTGCCAGTGTTACTATCAAGAAACAGGAGAGAATTTGACATCACAGCGGCTATGGTCACTGCAATAGTGGTTTCTGCAACAGCAGCACTAGCAACTGCCATACCTACAGCAACAGCAGTCAATCACTTGACCGAAAATATAGCTGCAGCCTTACAGACTAAAGAGACCCTAAACCAACATCTAACAGCAGGCATACTCCTTATGAACCAGCGAGTGGACTTACTTCAAGAACAAATGGACATTTTACAGGAACTGTTAAACGTGGAATGTATTTATCATCTGGCAGGACTGTGCGTTACACCTGTAGCTTACCATAACCTTAGCTATGCAGCAAACTTGTCTAGAATCTTGTCTGCTCAGCTACAAACAAACTGGTCTTACGAATTTGATAATCTTACTGCTATTCTTAGATCTCAAATTGTTAGTCTCAATGCTACTAGAGTTAATGTAGCCCCTATGTCCGAAGTGCTAAGTTGGCTATCCTCTTCTTTCAGTTTTATAAACAATGGGCAGGTATGGGAGCCTTTTGTACGTTCATGGTTATTACTGTTGTCTTCCTCACACGCTTTATCATGCGCATGCGCCGAGATCAAGCTAGAGATCGTATCATTTTCCATCAGGCCATGGCTGCCCTAGAGGCCGGCAGTTCCCCACAAGTATGGCTCACGATGCTGGATCGCTAGCCAGACGGGTAAGGAAGGAGGTGACCACTGTACCGACCTAAGACAGGAGCTGTAGCATGCTCTACAGTTATCCGATGACGGGTAAGGACGGTGGTTGACCACTCCGCCTAAGACAGGCACGGTCCCGAGCTTTCCTTTTCTTTTTAAAAGAGAAAAGGGGGAACTGTCGGGGTTTCGGCCGGACCCCTGGCCCTAGGTGTGGCAAGGCTAAGATGGCGCCTGGCAGTGAGCCAGAGCAGTTAACTTTTGCACAAACAACTGACATTATTTTGAGGAAGTTCCAGGGATTGGCTAAGCTCCCTGATGGACAGTACAGGTCCACTATATGCCTGCCTTCGCTGCCTGTATCTGTTAATGCTCTCCCCTCGTGCGAAAATGCTGATTGGTTACAAGTACTGTATATATTGGAGTATAAGTTCCTCAAAGAGTGGAACAAAGGAAGAACTGAGAGGATGGGGGTGCGCGCAATAAAAGGGCTGAAAAGAACCAGGTGTCGTGTCTCTCTGCGGGCAGGGAGCGCGACACCTGTCTCTAAATATAATAGAAAATATGACTGGTATTTTGACTTAGTGGCTGAGTGCCCCTGAGTTCAATCCCTTACTCTTCCATCTTTCCCCAAGAAATAGAGATGGTGCCTTTCTGTTGCCCAGTCTGGCCCTAAACTTCAAGGTTTAAATGATGCTCTTATCTCAGCCTCCCCCATAGTTGTGACTTGCAGGTGCATGCCACTGTACCTGGCTATTGATATTGTTGTTGTGTTGGCAAGAAGGGTGCTACAGATGTAATCCAGAGCCATATGTGTGCTAGACAGACGTTTGCTCTACCACTGGACTACATTCACAAACAGGACAGCATTTTAATGAAGTACTATTCTTAAGTTTTTAATGAAAATAGTTGTGATTCAGTGTTCTGAATAATGAAATATTTGTATAATTTGTGAAAATGTTTCATCTTAAATTTTCCATAACAACCATTTTTACTTCCATGTGATTTTTACATAACAGTAGATGTCCCAAATAGTTGAGAAATTTTTCCTGCTATCCCACACTCTATTCAAAGAAAATGTCCCAGCCACTTAAAAAAAAAAGAAAATGAATGGCACTGGGGCTGTTGCTCAGTAGTAGAGCTTTTGTGTTGGATGTTTGAGACACTAGATTTAATCCTCATTACCATATAAAAATAAATAAATAAAGATTAAAAAGAAAAAGAAAAGAAAATGACCCATTCTTAGGTTGTGCTTTATACAAGGATGGTTGTATGCTTTATTCTCTACCAAAGGCCCTAACTTTTTATTTGTGGTCATAATTGATTTGATCAGGTTAAGACCTTGTTAAAGAGTCAGCCATTTTGTAGTCCTGCCAATGACCTAGGTGATTTGATGATGCCAAAATGGGAGGCTGGTTATCATATCTCAGAAAATTGATGTAAGAATCCAAGACAGTCAGTCAGTATTTACTAGGAAGTGGGGAGTAGAAGCTAAGAAACCCTCAGGTATTAAATGTCATTGTCACAAGGTGGAGGATTTGAGACAGATGTGATGGGGTACTTCCTACTGCTGAGGGCTGATGAGGCAATCCAGTTTTTAGGGTTGTTCTAGATCTTAGAACTCTACAACCTCTGATGCCTCACTGTAGCTTTCCTGGGTGGTTCTACGGAGCCATCTGCTGAGATTTCACTTGCATTTTTATCTCTTTCTGTCTTATGTATTTCTTTCCCTGTCCCTTTCCTGAACAAGGGTCAGTTCCTTGTGAGTAATAAGGTCCATCCTCCTCATGGACCTTCTAATTTCTGTATCTATACTACTAACTCATCTCTCACACAAGCTTCATTTTATCACCAGTCATTTGCTGAGTATTTTAACTGAAATGACTTACTCTCATCTCTCCTTTAACATATTCTAAAGGGAACTAATGATCTTTGTTTTTGTTATTGTTTTGGTGCTGGGGTTCTAGCCCAGAACCTTGTGTGTGCTAATGAGCAATATCCCCAAGCCTAGAACTAATGATTTTTAACCTAAAATTCATACACATTCCCTATTTTAGTTTTGTTTGCTTTGTTTTTTTTTTTTTTTTTGAACTGGGCATTGAACTCAGAGACACTTAACCACTGTGTATTTTATTTAGAAACAGGGTCTTACTGAGTTCTTATGGCCTCACTAAGTTGCTGAGGCTGATTTTGAACTTCCAATCCTCCTGTCTTACCTCCCAAGCCACTAGGATTGCAGGCATGTACCACTGTTCCTGGCCCCTATTTTAGTTTTTATTATCACCATCCTCCCTTTTATTCAAATTAAAAATTTTAATAATATTTTTCACTCTCCATTTTCTTTGACCCTTTTTTCAAGAAATGTTAAAAGAGGTTGAATAAAATTTGTCTATAAAATACCTAGTGCTGACATTTTTCTTTTTTTAGATACCTCACGATATCTTGTTTAGTGGCTGGTGTATTGTGATTGGTTCTTAAGAATATTTGAATTGAATTATAATGAGAATGAAGAAATATGCTAGAAAACAAACCAAGTCAAAACTGATTTTTGGATTTAAATATTTTCCTAGTTATTACTTTGATGAAAAAGTCTCAGTCAAACAGTTGGATTCTTTTGATGAGTTTATTCATATATCTCTTCAAAGAATTGTGGAAGATGCTCCACCTATTGACCTACAAGCTAAAACTCAACATGCTAGTGGAGAAGTCAAAGAACCGGTAAGATGGTTATTCTAATAAGTTACATGGATAAAAAATAGCTTGAAATTTCAGCCCTGCCTGCACTTGGCTTAAAGGTTAAAAGTCATTAAGAGTTTTTAGCAGTGTACTTACAGCACCTTTAGTTAACTTCTGATTTATTGTTACTAGAGATGTGTTTTTGTAAGTAAGTCAAAACCCTAATCCTTATGCAGATGGGGGTATTTAATATCTGGGAAGAAGGAACTCAAAGGTGAACAACTAAGAGAAGCAAACCAGAAATAGTTACTTTAGATAATTTTACTTTTTGTCTCTTTTCCCCCCTTCCAGTTCTGGGGATTGAACCCAGGTCCTTGTATATGCTAGGAAGGCACTCGACACCTGAGCTATGTTTCAATCCCTTTTTATTTTATATTGAGTCACTCTTTCTCATTGAAAAGGCTGTCCTCAAACCTGAAAACCATCCTGCCTTAGACTTCCAAGTAGTAAGGATTACAGGCAGTGCCATGATGCCTGGATAAGAAAAAATGTTAGGAGGACTTTTTCTCCTGATTTTTGTTTATTACATGGAATGCATTATCATAACAATATGAGACTGAAAAAAAGAAAATCACAAGCCAAATGTGGGGGTGCCTGTCTGTAATCTTAGCTACTTCAGAGACTGAGCCTGGAGGATCTCCAGTTTTAGCCCAGCCTGTGTAAGAAGGGGAGACTGTTCTCAAAGTACAAATAAAAGACAAAAAGGAAAATCATCAAAACTTATTAGCCCTTTTTATTTTTTCAGTTCTTTAAAGTTTTATTCACATATGTGCATTTTTTAACATTGTTAAAATTATAACTTAAAATTATAACATTCTTAAATGTATGATTTTAGTTTTATACAATGATTGTAAAGTCCAAAATAATGCATTGACTGTTCCCAGTTTTAGAAATGTAGAGAGGCAGCTGTGGGATAATGTTGGACTTTGATTAACAGAGAAAACTGTAAAGCAAAATGAGGTAGAGTTTGATAGTGAGAAAAGTGGTTATTTCTAGCCATTTCAGTCTTATTTCTCCATAGCTTATATTAAGAGGGCTGGTTTGTTTCCATTCTAATTGGACATGCTACACAGAATTTTGCTCTTAACAGCAAAAGTAATTGACTTTTCAGGGACTGTGATGGGAAAAGGAGCATAAGATTTCTTTTTTATCATTTTTTTCTTCATGGTTTATGCATAAATAAAGAGAATACTATAACAGCATATTCAAAGTTCCAGTAGAAGTGATCTGTAGAACTTAGTTATCAGAGCTTAAAAGAAAAGAAGAGCAGAGGAGAAAAAGGCTTAGGCATTTCCACAAGAAAGTATTTGATGTATTTGGTTTAAGAATGGGATGAGAACCACTGTAATCAACCTCTAAATTTTAGTTTATCTTCCCCCCACCTCCCAACCCATAATACTATGTATTTAGCCCAGGGCCTCACCTATGGTAAGGCAAGTCCTCTACCACTGAGCTATATTCCCAGCCCTCTTTATTTCATTTTGAGATAGGGCCTTAATGAGTTGCCCAGGCAGTCTTTGTCTCAGTCACTCAAGTAACTGGGATCACAGGTGTGTGCCACTGCACCCAGCCCAGTTTCTGTTTTTGGTCTTATTGGATGATAAGATGGAGCTGATTGTCAGAGATTTTGGATGATGTGGGGAATTGTTGAAAAATTATCAGAGAATATGCATAAAGCATTATTTAAGAAAGATCACTTTGGAAATGGTATTTACTTGAAAGGGAAAGAGGCTGGAAGTAGTTGAAAATCTTAGAATAGTCTAAGATTGTTTCCTAAACTAGAGTGATGATGGAAATAAGGAATGGAGGGTTCCTTCCCCTTGGTTCAATACTCCTACCAATTCTGTTTTCCCTTTATCTATTCCAGCTTGGGAGCCTTGGATATCAATAATTTTCCCTTAGGAAAGAATCTGCTTAGTTCCATCTTCTATGAGATTTGATGTAGAGAGAAATCCTGTATCTATTTCTCTCTGAAGAGTTATATTCATGGATCTTGTTTAGTTAGGCAGCAGATGTTTGAGAACTTTTTGTTTGTTTGTATTTTGCTGTGGGCTGAGCTATAGCCAGCCAGGATTGGAAGTGCTTAGTACTTTATACAGAATGAGAATGATTAGTATTTCTCTTTTGGTGTGTGTGTGTTCGGTACTGGGAATTTAACCCAAGGGTGCTTTACCACTGAACTGTATTCCAAGCCTTTTAAAATTTTTTGTACAATTTTGAGAGAGAATCTCACTAAGTTGCTTAGGAGTTTGCTAAGTTGCTGAGGCTATCCTTGAACTTGCCATCCTCTTGTCTCAGCCTCCTGAGTCACTGGGGCTATAGGTATGTGCCACTGTGCCTGCCCTTTTATTTTTTATTTTTATTTTTTGGTTGTTTAATGGAAGAGTTAGGTTTATTTTTTCTAATATTCTATTGATTAGATTTGAGAAGTTCTAAATGTCAATTTATTTTTGTTCTCTGGTCATTTTGTACTTTTGACCTTAACCATAGAGAGGGGTATGAAATTGTATAGATCATTAATAAAATTTGTTTTGACTGATATAAACCTGTATGCAGTTTTTATGTACCTATGGCATATTAAGTCATTTTATTTCTGCCTTAAGAAAGCAATTAGGTGTAAAACTATACATATATGTAGTGTGTATGCTGACTTTGAAGAGTCCTCATATCAATAATAGACTAATTTTGCCAGTTTGAAGAACTAATTTTACTTAAAATATTAATGTCATTTATTAGCATCAGAATCAATAAAATGTTTATGGAAAAATTTATTTGCCCTCTTCCTGTTTCTTGTTTAATTTTAGCCAATGTATTTGTTGAAATTTGAGCAAATTTACCTCTCCAAACCTACCCTTTGGGAAAGAGATGGTGCTCCTTCACCAATGATGCCAAATGAGACCAGATTAAGAAATCTCATGTAAGAAATATTTATTTTTTTGTCATCAGCAGTTACTGAAATAGAATTCAGAAAATATATGTTAACCAGGTGAGGATTTATGTTTTAGCAAGTACCCTAAACTGTAACCTACTTCTATTTTCACAGGTATTCTGCTCCACTTTATGTTTACATAACAAAAACAGTCATTAAAGAAGGTAAAGAAAACTTCAGACTCAGCATCAGAAAACTTTTATGGGAAAAATTCCAATTGTGTTGCATTCAACTTGCTGCCTGTTGAATGACTTAACAGATCATGATCTTTTGAGTTAAATGAATGTCCCTTGGATCCTGGTGGCTGTTTTATTATTAATGGATCTGAAGAGGTATAGTAACATTATTTTAAAACATTACAAAATGATAGTTAAAATTTAAATTATTAAATTTGAAATGAAAAAGTAGACTTTCATACAGGGTAACCAGAAAGTGGATTTAAAATTATTTATGGTGTGAACTTAAGCTTTATTTAGATGAATATAACATAAACTAGCATTTCATCATTTGTTAGAGTTATATATTTTTACAAAGCATTTAATGCAAACTGGAGTTTGCAAAGTTAAAGAATTGCTATTTCTCTGCAAACCTTTATGATCAAGTTAAATTAAGGTGCACATTTCACTCTTTGTACTTCAATGACCTTTTGGTTTCATGGCTATAACTTTCTTATTGCCCATATTGGTTGATTGCCCAAGAGAAAATGGCAACAAACACAGTCTATGTGTTTGCCAAAAAGATTCTAAATATGCCTCCACAGGAGAGTGTAGGTCATGTCTGGAGAATTCTTCCTGATCTACCAGTACTATGTGGGTTAGCATGCTGGCAAGAGCAGGGCAGGCATGGTCTGGGATATGATTTTTTTTTTATTCCTTTGTGTCTTGTTTTGCATTCTTAGTCAAAAAAAGCTTCTCTGGAGCATGTAGTTGGTATTATGTGTAGGTATTATTATTATTACCATGTAACAGATTACTTCAACAGCAACATTTATCATCTTGTAGTTTCTGTGGGTCAGGAATCTGGGTGCAGTTTAACTAGGTCCTCTGACTGAGTGTCTCTCATAAGGTGATAGTCAAGGTGTTTGCCTAGGCTGCAGTCATCCCAAGCGTATTCACATGGTTGTTGACAGGATTCAGTTCCTTACTGGCCATTGGACAGTTTCAGGTCTTTACTGGCTGTTGGTTGGAAGCTTCTCTGTTTCTTGCCATGTGGTCCTCTCCATTCAGTAGCTGACACAGAGAGCAAATACAAAGAGTGATAGAGCCAGGCACAGTGACACATGTGTATAATTCCAGCAACCTGGGAGGCTGAGGCAGGGTGATCATAAGTGTGAGGTCAGCCTGAGAAACTTAGCAAGACCTTGTCTCAATAATAATAAAGAGGGGAGGTTGGTGCTAAGGATGTGGTAGAATGCCTACAAAGGCCCACATAATCCCTGGTATGGATAGTAGGGGCTGGCAGAAGAGCTAGAGAGTATAAGCAAGATGGAACCACTCTTTTATAGCTTACTCAGGAATTCTATCATAAGCTTTTATTTTTCTTTGTGGTACTTAGGAATGGACCCAGGAGTGCTCTACTACTAACTACATCCCCAGTCTTTGGAAGAAATTGGAAAAGAAAAGCTTGTATGTAAGAGGCTCTTTGTTAGTTTTGAAGCAGTATTCAAACTAGAAAGTACTTCATTATTTTAGTCAGCTTTTTTGCTGCTGTGACTAGACTGACCAGCACAATTATAGGGGAGGAAAAGGTTGGGGGCTTATGATTTCAGAGGTCTTAGTCTGTAAAATTCTGGATCCATTCCTCGGGGCTTGAAGTGAGGCAGAACTTTATGGCAGAAGAGTAGGACCAAGGGAAACATCCTACATGGTGATCAGAAAGCAGAGAGAGAGACTCCACTCACCAGATACTCAAAGTCACACCCTCAATTCCTACCTCCTCCAGCCATACCCTGCCATTTCAGTTACCACTCAGTTAATCCCTATCTGGATTAATTCACTGATTAGGTTAAGGATATAACCCAATCATTTCTTCTCCAAACCTTGCATTGTCTCACATGTGAACTTTTGGGGGACATCACATCTAAACCATAGCACTCACAGATTGACTCTGATTTAATATTTAGTTTTTATTCTGTATTTACCTTTTTCTATATTTGTCTATTAATGTCCTTGCTCTTTTACTGCTTGTCTATTTTTTTCTTCCCAAGACACCCCAACCCTGAGGGAGGAGGGGATAGAATGGTATCAATTGTATTTGTATTCTTTGGCATCCAAAAGTCATTTTCAAGTGTGGTATTTGTTTAATTTTTAGAGGATCTTGACAGGCAGATGGATGAGAATGGAAGTTTTATATGGTTTAAATGACCAGGTTGTCTGTAAAATTATTAACTTACTTAAGCAGTTTTGAAAAGAAGTTGTAGGAGGTTCCTCAGAGTATGGGGAGATAAGATTTTATGACATATATGAATTTAAATGGTTTGCTTGCTGTCTCCCATTTTTGGGGGGATTTAAAAAATTTTTGTTTGTTTGGTGGTATTGGGGATTGAACTTAGAGGTACTTTACAACTGAGCTATACCCTTCTCCCTTTTTATTTTTTTATTTTGAGACAGAGTTTTGCTAAATTCTGTAGACTGGTTTGGACTTTGCCAAGGCTGACCTCAAACTTATGAACCTCCTGCCTCAGCCATCTGAGTAGCTGGAATTTAAATGGTTTTCTTGGTGCTTTTATATTTCTCTGAGCTCTTGTATATTTGTGTTCTAATGGTATTTTATTTTTCTAGGGTGCAAAAAAAAGTGTGATTGGTCAGTGTATCGTGGAAACTCTACCATATATCAAGCAAGAAGTCCCCATCATTATTGTGTTCAGAGCTTTAGGTTTTGTGTCTGATAGAAATATCCTAGAACATATTACTTATGATTTTGAAGATCCAATGATGATTTAAATGGTAATGTGAAAACAGAATATATTCATAGTGTCAGATAAAAAATTTAGAGGTACTAATTTTTGCTAACCTTAAAACATGGAAGAGCTGGGCCTGGTGGTGCATGCCTATAATCCCAGCAGCTCCAGAGACTGCGGCAAGAGATGGCAAGTTCAAAGCCAGCCTCAGCAACTCAGTGAGACCCTAAGCAACTCAGCAAGATCCTGTCTTTAAATAAAGTATAAAAACATGACTGGGGATGTGGCTCAGTGTTTAAGTGCTCCTGGGTTCAATCCCTGGTACCAAACAAACCCTAAAACACCAGAAATTCGTGTTGAAGAGCAATTTGACTGTCACAAATTTCATGTGTAGTGAAAGTCTTCCCTGTCTAGACCTCTTTACTGACATTCCATACAAAATAGACATGAAAAGTAGAGACAGCCAAAAGTTCAATGGCAGCCTCATGAAGAAAGCAGTAAGAAAAATTATAAAAGTACACTAGACTAGTGTAATTTAGTAAAAGGGAAAATGAGTAGTTGATACCTTTATTTTTTTTTTATTCTGAGGAAAAGAAAAAACTTCTTGTTTTGCAGGAATTTTAAACTTAGAGAACAGTTGCTAGAGTAGTGCCAAGAATTCTGTATTCTTCACTCAGATTTAGTTGTTAACTTGGCTACATTTGCTTTTTTATTCTATCTATACATACACATGACTTTTTTTCTGGACTATTTGAGAGTAAGTTAACAGGTATTATGCCTCTTTACTGCTAATACTTTAGTTTGTTTCCTAAGATCCAATATATTCACTTACATAATCAAGGTATAATTACTAAAATAGAGAAATTTAATGTAGATGTAACACTATGAATATGAAAATCTTACTCATGTATTTGCTAGTCGTATTTGCTAGTTCTTCCCCTCCCTTATGTAGGGGATTGAATTCAGGGGCATTATACTATTGAGCCACAGTCTCACTTGTGTGTGTGTGTGAGTGAATAAGTGAGTGAGTATGTGCAGAGCTGGCAATGAAGCTCAGGGCCTTGAGCATGGAAGGCAAGCATTCTACCACTGAGCCACATCCCCAGTTCCCATATCTTTTTGTGTATCTTGAGACAGCCTAGCAAAGTTGTCTAGGTTGACCTGGAACTTGGAATCTTCCTGCCTCAGCCTCCTGAGTGCCCCACCATACCCAGCTCCAATAATAATTTTAATAGTATTTTTTTTCTTAGTTCAGAATCCAATTCAGGATCATCATTGCATTTTTTGTTGTTGCTGTTTATTTGTTATGGTACCAGGGATTTAACCCAGGAGTGCTTTACCAGTAATCTAGATCCCCAGCCCTTTGAAGTTGTTCTTCTACTTCTAAGGTTTTTATAATTCCTTGATTTTCAAAAAACACATATTTGATTAGGTTTATAGGAATATTTGACATGTTATTAAGTTAAATGAGATCTGACTCATTTTGAGGTGAAAATATGAATTTGAAAATTTCTATATAAATGTTAAACCTTCTCTTAATGAAGATTTTGTCATTCAAGAGCAGAATGTTGCATTAAATTTCATTGGTTTAAGAGGAACAAATCCTGGCATTACTAAAGAGAAAAGAATTAAATATGCAAAAGAAGTCTTACAAAAAGACATGCTTCCTCATGTTGGTGTTAGTGAGTTTTTGAGACCAAAAAAATATATTTCTTGGGATATTTTAAATTTTATTGTTTTAAGTTCTCTACTAAGATATAGTTGAGATAGAGTGTTTTTCTTAAAGATAATATAAAGAATGATGTTTTCTGATAAATATTATTGGGGGAGAAAACAAAAACACATGCTTTCCTTCACTTCTTTTTTTTTTAAGATATATGGTTCATTGGTTACTTTTAGTCACTTTGGGTACAAGAGAACTAGATGACAGAGATCACTATGGAAAAAAAAGATTGGATCTTGCCAGGCCACTACTTGAGTTCTTTTTTAGAGGGTAAGATGTTACAGAAGGACATTGTTGAAATAAGGAGATTGATTATAGATGGTTTCATTACACTTGGAGTTGCTAAACCATCTTGGCACCATATTGTGTACCTCTGAAACTTGCTATGTTCTCTTTGCTACTTGCTCAGATTTAGTTTGTGCTCATATCTGGGAATTATGTTTGTAAGCACAATGTATTTCTTGTTTATGTTTGTTTATTTATATTTTTTAATGCTAGGATTGGACCCTGGGGCATTTTACCACTGAACTGCATTCCCAGTTCTTTTTATGTTTATCTTGCTAGCTGCTGAGACTGGCCTTGAACTTGTGATCCTCTTCCTTCAGCCTCCAAGGAGTAGGGATTATAGGCATGTGATACTTTGCCCAGCAGTGCATATTTTCTTTTTTCCTCTGGTAACCTTGAGAAATGTGTGAGAAAATAATACATTGCCTTGATTTTCTTTCTTCTTCTTTTTTTTTTTTCATTGCACTGCTGAGGATTGAACATGGGGCCTTGTGCATTCAAGGCATGCACTATAACACTGAACTATATTCCCAGCCATGCATTGATTTTCTAAGTGCTGATGCTGAAATTTTTATTAGTCTTGTTTTGCATCTTCTCTTAAAGTATACACACATAAGCTAGAGGAAAATGTATGAAAATGTTAGCAGTGATCATTTCTTTGAGCATTGTGATTTTACATTTCTTTTTTCTTTTGGTACTGAGAATTTAAGACAGGGGACTTTTACCACTGAGCTATATCCCCAACCCTTTTAATTCTTTGAGACAGTCTCACTAAGTTGCCCAGAACCTTGCTAAATTGGCTAAGGCTGGCCTCAAACTTGTGATTCTCCTGTCTTAGCCTCCAAATTTGTTGGGATTATAGGCATGCACCACCACACCTGGCTTTTCATTTTTCCCCTACATTTATTTATTTATTCATTATTATTATTATTTATTGCTTTTAATAAGTTTATTTTTATATATTTTAAAACTGCAACTTTCAGAAATTTAAAAGAAAAATATTTTTATGATACTGAATTGAGCATCTCTTTGGTATAAAAATAACACAATATGTGTGATCTTGAACTAAAAAAAAGAAGAAGATCTATGACCTAATATGCTGAACAAAACTATTCTTTGCCCATTCATATGTCCCCTTGCATTGCCCCCACTCTGGAACTTAGGAATATACTTCTGGACACATCTCCATATCTACAAAGAATTAAGATGTCACACCAAATATGTTTAAAAAATTATAATATAGTAGAGCATCAAAGTTGGCTTAATAGTTGACACATGACACAAACCACCAAAAAGCAATATAAGGTACAGGACAAATAAAATAGAACACTGTCACTGAGATCAATAATATGTCATTTAAATTTGATACACTGGAAACAAATCAATTTCTTTAGAATTATTAGGTTAATAACTTGCAACTTAGTACTGAGTCACAAATTTGATAAGGTTTTTTTTTTTTTCTTTTGCAGTGTTGGGGACAGAACCAAGGGCCTTGTGCATGCAAGGCAAGCACTCTACCAACTGAGCTATCTCCCCAGCCCCTGATAAGGTATTTTAAAGCAAGCAGTCAAACATACAAAAATGTAAAATACAAGAAATATTATCAATGAGAGCAATTAACCATAGAAATAAATAGGGAAAAGCATGCATTCTCTCTTGACATGCTTTCATTTTCTGACATGCTTTTTTAAAAAGCATCTTCATAGGTTAAAAAAATTACATTTTTTAAAAACTATTAACAAGGTTCAAATCCCAATTAAAAAGAGAATGTTTACCTTCAAGTCAATGAGGTTCAGATTCATACATTTTTAGAGAAATAATTACAGTCTTCATGCTAAAAATATGAAGGAAAATAGCTTTTGATTATGTTTGTCAAGTCTTTTTTTCAACAAGGATTTAGCAAGTGTTGTGTGACACTGTTTCAGGTGTTAAGGATATAAAAGCAAGACTCAATCATAGGTTTTGGAGAATTTACCCCAATGGAATTGGATCTAGCATAGGCAACCTTAGTTAACTCCTTTGGACCATAAAATGAAGCTCAACTTCAAAGTCTACCATTCTTCCATCTTGATCTGTGTAGTATGCTACTAGTAGCACTATTAACATTATTTATCTACTGATGGAATTAACTTCCATAAATGATTCTACAGAAGTTTAGAGGGCAGAAAGTATTTAAGAATAAATGAATACTGGTCTGCATCAAAATATCAGTATTCTTCTTTCATAAAATCTAGAAAAAATTCATTCTGAGTATTCAGAACTGCTGAAGAGATCATCCTATTTTGCAATACACATGAAAAAAATTTATGTTAAGAAGAATGTTACACTGTTTAAATCAGGCCAAATCAGTTGTTAGGTTTTAAAGAATCTTAGCCTTCTTTCAAGAGGTCCTGCCAAGTTTTTAAGGAAATGTGCATTTTCTGTACATTTGAGGGCATGTTCTTCCACTTGAGCTGATCCTGCAGATGTGGCTTCAAAATGTTTGGTTAGAGAAAATGCTGCATCTCCAATCTACAGCTCCACTTCCCCCAGGGGATCCACAGTTCGGTCACTGCTCCTGCTTGAAATTGGCCAGCCCAAACTCACTGGGACACTGGGGGAGGATGCTGATGAAACTTCTGAAGAAGGAGAGGAGGGAGGCAGTGGGGGAGGCAAAGAAACATGAAACTCCTCACAGTCAGCCATGGGGAAGGGCTGGTACCGCAGAGCTGGACCTAAACAGCAGAACTGACACCGTTCCCCCACGTTTAAAAAAATATTTTTTGTTGTGGATGAACACAATAACTTATTTATTTTCTTATGTGATGCGGAGCATACAACCCAATGCCTCACATGGGCTAGGCAAGCACTCCACCACTGAGCGACAACCTCCCTATATTTTTTTGTTGGTGCATTACAGTTGTACATAATGATATTTGTTGTTACATATTCCTTTATGAACACAATTTAACAATGTAACTTGGCCTTAAATTTCATTCTTGATGTTTCTATATTTCCCATATATTCTATAGTGAACTTTCAGAAAAGTTATTTTTAACAGCAAAACATGTAGGCATTACAAAAAGATTATTAACAATAGTATTTTGCACAGGTTTTGTCAGTTTGTTATAAATTAGTATTTTTCAGCCTTTTTTGTTATTGTCCTACTGAGACTCTTTTGACACATTTTCTTAATTGCCACATAGGTGTATATATTATATGTGTGTGGGTGTTTTTGTTTTGATTTGGTTTAGATTTGTGCCCTGCCACAGCCATTTTCACCCCCTTGTGGGCAATATTGTCCTTATTAAGAATGAATTTTGTAGATATTAACATGTTCAAAGCAATACCATTTTGTCAGTATGTTTAAGAATTTGCTGAAAGAAGAGGGAATCTATACACAGAAGTTTATTGATCAAGAAAAGTACTTTAACTTGGAGTTGGCAATTAAAACAAGAATAATATCTAATGGCTTAAAATAGTCTTCAGCTACCCAAAACTGGGGTAACCAAAAGAAAGCTCATCAAGCCAGAGCTGGAGTATCTCAGGTGAGGGTGTCAACTATAACTATAGGATTCATAGAAAAAATGTTATAGGACTAGTAGTTTCTTTAATTTATTTACTGTAAGTTGTTTTGATTTTTATTTTGTTCTCAATATGAAATCACTAAAGGTTTTAAATTATGAAACTGATATTTTTCTTTAGCTATTAGCATAACAAAGAGGAACCAAGTTTTTGACTTACGGTTTAGAAACTCAAGATAGTTAATAAGAGTAGCTACATAGAAGGTGAGACAGTATGTGTTAGCAAAGCTTTGTATATTTAAAAAATTTCAAAAAAGAAAAATATTAAAAATTCCATATTAGAAACTGATCCAGAGAAAAAATAGGTATCCCTTTCATTTGTTGAAAATCCATGGTACTTCAGAGTTTTTAATGTAGGGAATGCAGCCGCTAATCTCAACTGGAATATTAATAAAAAGCTTTTAAAAGGCTCATTAGGCATTTTTTAAAATACATTTTTATATTTGCTTTACTTTTTTCATTCTTGTTAATTGGAGATTGCTCCAGGGTGTCGAACTATATTTCAGGCCCTTTTGTTTTTTATTTTGAGATAGGGCCTTGCTAAGTTGCAGAGGCTGGTCTTGAACTTGAGGTCCCCTGACTCAGCCTCCCAAGTCCCTGGGATTACAGGAATGTGGCACTACACCCAGTGCCCTTTTTTATTTTAATATGATACAGCGTCTTGCTAAATTGCCAAGACTGGCCTCAAACTTGAGAACCTCCTGTCTCAGCCTCCCAAGTTGCCACAATTACAGGCCTGCACCACCATGTCATACATATTTCCTTTTGCTGAGAGATTTTTAAAGCTATAATGTACTTATCTAGCTTTATGGGCTTATGGGGTATATACTCCCTTTTGGGGTATATTAGCATTACCTGATTGATTTGGCATTCAGATAGCAAATTCAAATTCCTAAATTCTAGATGCTCTATGAAATTCTAGAATACTGCAACATAGCAAATTTAAATTTCAAGTTCCTTCTAATTCATTAAAAATTTCAGTGGTATAGTTGATGTTTTGGATGCTGGGTTCACAACTTGAATAAGTCTCTGTACCAACCCTCAAGGAGTTCATCAGCATCTAGCAGAGTAGCATTCATTTATATAAAGCTCCTATACCCTGAGCTTTGATATGATAAATGATGCCACACTGCAAAGTCAGTTCAGTGAATTATTATTGGGATGTGTCAGGTGCTCTCCTACACTGTAGAGCTGGAAAGATGAATAAAACAAGAACCCTGATCTTTGGTAGTTTACTACCTACACTTGTAGATGGATGTGAGCAGGTAATTACAACATGGTACAGTATCATAATAAGAGACCCCCACACCTGCTGTGTTGGAATGCTGGAGAAAGGTTTTATCACAGCTTTAGAGGGTGAAAAGAAGTCTTTAGGTGGTAACATCTGAACTGAATCTTGAAGCATAACTGGGAAGCAGCACAAGGTGGATAGGAAGGTAGATCCAGCAGCTCACAGAAAACCTTTAGAAAATTTCTTAACATCTCGAATACATTTCTTTAATGAGCTAGCTTTTTAAAAGATACCTGGTTTAAACAACAACAACAACAACAAAAAGCCCAACTGTATAAAAAGATATGCAGTCCTCAGCACCACAAATAAAACCTGGATTTTTCTGGCCCCTTCTGTATTAATTCCATTACAGTATTGTAATGTTTTAAAAATAAATTTAAGTGCATGAAGAATATCCAATCTCATGAAGATACCTGGTTAGAAAGGGGAGCGATATTTTGATTTTTTCAAGTAATTGCATTTATATTTTGATGTGACATCAATACTACAAATTGTAGTAACTTAAAGGTTAGTCATGACATAGAATCTAAACACCACTGATTTGTTGTGTGCTTCGAATTCATCTTTTACAAATATAGTTTTTTTTTCTCAAATGCATACTTTCAAAGCATCATAATTGGTCATTTGGAAAATAATGATTCACTGAAGTATCCAGAATTTCACATGTTGACACATTTCATTACACATATGTGTGTGTTAAAATATTTTATTTGTTAATATCACTACTGATGTCATTTAGAAAAGCATTAATGGAGAAGTCTCAAGCCCTTTGTTGTGGGTGGTTTTCTAAAATTTTGATTTTTTTTTTTGCTTAGGTCAAAAATTTTTAAATTTTTTGTTTGTAGATATATACGATACCTTTATTTTGTTTGTTTTTATGTGGTGCTGAGGATTGAACTCCAGTGACTCACACATGCCAGGCAAGCACTTTACCACTGAACAAAAACACCAGCCCTGTTAGGTCAATTTTTAATCATGATTTTCAGCAGATACTTAAAACTGTTATTCTTTTTTTTTCATGCAAGAGATTTTATTAAGTGGATGGGCAGAGTGTCTGCCCACTGGGTGAAAGAGAGAGAGAGAGAAAATGAGAGAGTGAGAGTGAGAGTAAGAGTGAGTGAGAATGAGTGAGAGAGTGAGAATGAGGAAAGTGAGAATGAGGAGAGAGTTAAAACTTTTATTCTTGAAGTAAAAAGTTCACTTTGTTAATTTTCTTCAATTTCTTTGCTAGATATCTAAGTTTGAATTAACATTGTTGTGAATGTTATTAATAACATTGTTGGTGTCAGCTGGCTTTCAGGTAGAAAAGATGTTCTGTTCTTATGAGGAAAATGACTTGTTCAGAATTGTGCAAGTTCTTTTCCATAGGACAGCCATCTTCATGATATAGTGGATATGTTTTTTGAGGACTTTCTTTTTGTTTGAAAAATTAAAAAAAATGAGGATTCCATGGTCAGGGTTTGATAATCATTTTTACTGTTTCATTAAGGACATTCTTAGGCTGTAAATGTAGTTCAGTTGGTAGAGTGCTTGCCTAGCATGCATGATGCCCTTGTTTGAATCCTCAGCACCCCCCCACACACACACACACATACCCACACAAAGACATTCTTAAGTAAAACTGACCTTTACTTGAATGCAAATAGAACTGCTGGTAAAAATTTGATTCCACTGCCTTGATTTATGCTATGGTGTCACTAGTTTTATTCACTTTTGTATTATCAGTACAAATGTTAACAGTGAAATAGGCAAATAATATATTGTATTAGTATAAAAATATTTTTGACTCTTGGGAGGTCTACAGAGCACACTTTGAGAGACTGTATTCTAAAAGATTAGTACATTTTAAGAAGACCTTAACCTTCTTAGTATTACTAAATATGAGATCAGATTTGCAATTATTACATAATTCTTTAAGCAGTTTTTTTTTTAAGCACAACTTTTCATTTCTCTGGTTATACACAATGCAGTCACACTATTCATGCAATCATACATGTACTTAGGATAATAATGTCTGTCTCATTCCACCATCTTTTCTATCCCCATACCTCCTTCCTCCCCTCACACCCCTCTGCCCAATCTGAAGTTCTCTCACTCTCATTATAGATCACTATCCACATATCACAAGAAAACATTTGGCTTTTGCTGTTTTTGGATTGGTTTATTTTGCTTAGGATGATATTCCCTGGCTCCATCCATTTACCTGCAAATGTCATAATTTCATCCTTCTTTAAGACTGAGTAATATTCCATTGTGGTAAATATATGCCACAGTTTCTTTATCATTCATCATCTATTGAAGAGCTATTGTGAATTGCTATCAATTATGTTACTGTGTCCCTGCAATATGCTGATTTTAGGTCCTTTGGGTATAGACCATGGAGTGGGACAACTGGGTCAAATGGTGGATCCATTCCAGGTTTTGTAAGGAATCTCCATAGTGCTTTCCAGTGTAGTGGCACCAATTTGCAGGCCTACCAGCAATGTATGAGTGTTCCTTTTTTCCCACATCCTTGACAACACTTATTGTTGCTAGTATTCTTGAAAACTGCCATTCTGACTGGAGTGATATGAAGTCTTAGAGCAAGTTTGATTTGCATTTCTCTAATTGCAAGAGATAAAGAACATTTTTTCATGTTTGTTGATTGATTACATTTCTCTGTGAAGTGTCTGTTCAATTCCTTAGCCCATTTATTGATTGGGTTATTTGACTTTTTTTTGGTTTTAAGTTTTGTGAGTTCTTTATATATCCTGGAGATTCTGCTCTATCTGATGTGTGTGTGGTAAAGATTTTCTCCCATTTGGTAGACTTGTTCTTCATGTTACTGAGAAGAAGCTTTTTAGTTTGAATCCACTCCATTTATAGATCCTTGATTTTACTTCTTGTGCTTTAAGAGTCTTGTTAAGGAAGTCAGATCCTAAGCCAAAACAAGGAAGATTTGGGCCTACTTTTCTTCTATTAGATGCAGGGTCTCTGGTCTAATTCCTAGGTCCTTGATCCACTTTGAGTTGAGTTTTGTGCTGAGAGAGAGGTTTAATTTCATTTTGCTGCACAAGGATTTCCAATTTTCCAAGCACTATTTGTTGAAGAGGCTATCTTTCCTTCAATGTATGCTTTTGGTGCCTTTGTCTAGTATGAGATAACTGTATTTATGTGGGTTTGTCTCTGTGTCTTCTATTTTTGTACCATTGGTCTACCTGTCCATTTTGGTGTCACTGTCATGACATTTTTGTTACTATACCTCCATAGTGCAGTTTAAGGTCTGGTACTGTGATGCCTCCTGCTTCACTCTTCTTGCTAAAGATTACTTTGACTACTCTGGGTCTCTTATTTTTCCAAAAGAATTTCATGATTGCTTTTTCTATTTCTATGAGGAATGCCATTGGAAGTCTTTTGTTTTTAATCAGGATGCAAATAAGGTCTTGTTTTGCAATTGATATGTTTCTTAAGTCCTTTTAAAAAGTAATCTAGAGATTGACCTCCATCCTTTTCTTCTTGTAGATAGTTGAAGAGATAGGACTATTTATTTTGGAAGGTTTCAAATAATCTGGGTTTTTCTGATTACATCTCACAGCTATGTTGTTCTATAAAGAGCTAATTTGGTCAAAAGGTTTGGTGATACTTAGGGTTTGAGGTTTTTTGTTTTTTTTTTTTCCTAATGTATCAGACATTGAACTCAGTGTGCAGTAGCACTGAGCTACACCCCTAGCTCTTTTTATTTTGAGACAGGGTCTCACTAAATTGCTGAGGCTGGCCTTGAACTTGCAATCTCCTCTCTCAGGGTATCAAATTTCTGGAATTACAGGCATGTACCACCATGCCTGGCCTCAGGCTTTACATTTTGACACTAATATCTCTTAGGTGGTATTATGTACTTACAGTGTCTGGTCACCTTTTTATGATTTTAGTAACTACTAATGATCATTGCCTTAATTCCTTGATGAAAAAGGGCTTGCAAACTCATGAGATTCTAATTCTTATTATTCCTTTTACATTAGCTGAAATACTTCTCAAACTTTGCTTCTTGTTTCTTTAAGTAGGCACCTGGGATGTAGTTCCTATGTTAAAGGCAGGATAAATGCTTGATTCTTTTCCTTTATTTGTCAGTTTTCAAAATAATGAGTTTGTTGTTCAGTATTCTTCAAAACTGAATAATGACTTTTCTTTTTGAGAAACACATAGGGGACTCCTGTTCCAGAGACTCATCAGTGGGAACTTTTTTTCTTCTTTGAAATTCTGTAAACCCATTTGTTTTGTTTTATGTATTTTATGTTAAGAAATTGTTATCATTCTCTGGCACAATGTATTTCATTTCTGGGTTGGGGAAACCTATAATCATTCACCTGTTTTTCTATTGCATTTGCCAACATTACATTTATCATTTCAGGTATTCCTTCCTGGGAGACTCATTCATTGAGAAGTTGCTTTGCTTAGATTTGCTTTTGTAATTCACTTTCGAATGTAGAGTTGAATTCTAGAATGTTAAATGATAACACAATGAGCCTATACATCATGTATTTTATGCTGTACTTGAGATATAATGTATTTATTTAATTTGGGTACCTTCTAATGAACATCAAATGGTTGTTAAGCTTCTCTCTTTCCTACCAGCAGAGAAAATCCTAGGTGTTTTAGTCAGCTGTTTTTGCTGCTCTAAATAGAAATCTGACCAGAACAATTATAGAGGAGGAAAAGTTTATTTGAGTACTCACAGTTTCAAAGGTCTTATTCCTTAGAAGGCCATCTCCATTCCTTGGAGACTCAACGTGAGGCAGTACATCATGGAAGAAGAGTGTAGCAGAGGGGGAAGCAGCTTACTTGGTGAGCAGGTAGCAGAGAGAATCCTCTTTCCAGATACAAATATATACCCAAAAGCCATACCCCCAATTCCCACCTCCTCCAGCCACACCCCACCACTTCATTTACCAGTTCAATAACTGCTATTAGGGGATTAATTCACTGATTGGGTTAAGATTCTTACAATCTAATTTGCTGCTTGCCACCAACCAGTGGGACAAACAACATGTACTCTTCAGAAGTTCATGAGCAGCTTCAGCTTTATTTGGATAACACCCTCAATATATAAGCAGTCTCATGCATAAGCAATTGTAATCAGATATGTCCATCCAATCCTATTAAAGGTCAAGTGATCACGAGCTCAAGCATACATGTAAGATATATCTGTCCACGCTCTAGGCAGCTGAACTAATTATCATACAGCCAATGGTAAACGTTTCCTGTTTTTTTCAAGGCGCATTCAGCACGCCCTTTGGCTCTCTGCCAGTCGCCATCTTGGATGCATGTGGCGTAACCCTGGGCCCCGGGTCTTGCCCGCCACACCAATTGTTTCTCCTCTGAACCTTCTTGTATTGTCTCACACATGAACTTTTTGGGGACACCACATATAGCCATATCACTAGGGTATATAAATTAAGGCTGGAGTCTCTTTCTTAACTAATATTATCCTTAACCTTTGCTGTTAGTCAAGGTGGTGTTTATACTAAAAAAAATAAGTACAAAATAATCTGATGTTTTCCCCTTAATAGTGATGATGGTCTGCATTTTGGAGAAATGGAACAAGATTGTCAAATTGCCCATGGAGAAGTCCAGTTTGTAAGAGAAAGTTTTAGGCATGAGATCCATATCAGGTACATGTTTGCAATCTTTGTGGAATAATGGTGATTACTAACACCAGGACCCATACATGTGAATGCAGGGGTTGTCACAATAAAACCCAGGTGTGTATAGACTTGATCATTTTAAGATATAATCATGTTGGGCTATTGATTCTAGTAGACTGAGTATGGTGGAACAGGTTGACCTTTTCCTAATTTTGGTAACATAACCTCTGTGAGATGCCTAGTTTTACACAAGGAAAAAGACTGATTTTCCAAATCAGTGGAAGTTTGAAAATTTATCCAGGCTGTTTATGGTTTTGAAATAATAAGTACTTCCTTGCACAGGAATTTTAAACCATTGCAGAGCTTGGTTAGGGGAAAGAAGTACCCTGAAGCATGGTGGCAGGATAGGTGAACACTTCAGTGCTGCTTGTTCACATGCCATCTATAGTATCAAATCCTTACCTTTTTCTGAGGCTAGAGAAGTGGGGTCACTGCATACAGTCTGGCTAATTACTACTTATTTTTTCTTTTCAGATTTCTTTGGTGTGAATGCCTTATGCATGCAAGCTGTTGTTCCAGGAACTTATATCTATGAGCATTGCACCTCAAATGATGAGTGTTTAGATCTTTAAAGGATTCTCAACCAGATTCTTGTAAATGCCCATGTCTTGCTGGGCAGAGTGGTACAGGTCCACAATCCCAGCAATGTGGGAAGCTGAGACAGGAGAATGGCTAGCTCAAGGTCAGCCTCAACAGTTCAGCAAGACTATACCTATAAATAAATAAATGAATAAAAAAACTGGGGATATAGCTCAATGTTGGAGCACCCCTGGGTTTTATCCATAGTACCAGGAAAAATAACAAAAACCCTGTCTTATTTCTATGATAAGGTTTTAAAAGAATGACAATGTATTGAGTTGTGATAGAAAACATTTTATTTGTTTTGTTTAATGATATGCATGCTTTTCTTCTGAAAATAGACAATAAAGTCTTCTAGATAGCCTTGATGTGTTTTCTTTAATTGATATTTTTTCTGTGTTAAAACAAGTGAATATAACTAAAGCATTAGTGGATTGGATTACAGAAACTTGTTAGTAGGCAAGAACAGGGTTGTAGTTATCTGTGACTACTTTTAGCTATTGTTGAGTAATATTTTTTTAGGTTTATAGTTTAGCCCCTTCACCTGTTAAAAAGATAACAATTAGTTACATATATGGATGTGGTTGGCTTTCTGATTAGCAATTAGTTCAGTGTTACAGATTAATAAAGATGCTAAAATGCAGGAATAAAGCGTAGGGCATGGTGATGTGCACTTGCACTTAGTTCCAGCTACTTTGGAGGCTACAACAGGAGGGTCTTTGGAACCCTGGTGTTCAAGGTCAGCCTGGGCAACATAGCAAGAGCCCATCTCTTTAAAAAAGCAAAACAAAAACATTGGGATAAGGAATAAATGGGTAATAGTATAAATGAAATGCTGAAGTCCTATGAGGAATTTTAGCTATGCAATGTTAGATATGGAAGGTAGTTCTGCTGTATTGGTCTATGTACAAAAGAGGACATTAAGGGCTGGGGAGATAGCTTGTCTTGTAAGGCCCTGGGTTCAATCCCCAGCACGGCAAAAAAAAAAAAAAAAGAGGACCTTATTATAGGCCTGGAAGAGGACATCTCACAAACACCAAGATGAGACCCAGCAAGACTAAGAAATTTTCTTTCATGGTCCAGCTCTCATTCAAAAATGCCACATAGGTAGAAAGACTTATGGGAAATAACCATTCCAGTCAAGTTTGAGTTTTGACTCTACATAAAACATAAGTTGAAAGCCTCTAAGTCATAATATTGGCCTTTGTCAGCCATCCAAATACTCTTTTGGAACCATGTAATCTACATTTTAATGGCATACTTAATTTCCTTGGGGATACCTGACTTTACTGAATTTTTATTAATAGTTGTGTTTGATGCTTTGATTCTTGGTTCTGTTTATTAAGCAAAAGCACTAGTCATTCTTTTGAGTGGCTGTGAGAACGATTACCTACATTTTTTCACTGGTATTTCATGTAAAGCATCAACCACTGAAATTTTTTCTGAATCAGAAGCTTGTCCATGGGAATCAGATGCATGGCACTCATATTCTCCATCATTTTCCTTACTTAGGAGAGATACCTGTGTAGGAAAGAAGCATCTTTATTTCCTCTGGTAGTCTTTTTTTTTTCCCTAGTACTTTCCATGACATTGAAATTTTCTAAGATGACCAAAGGATTTGTAGCAAAGACACTGCTAGAAGTAGTGCAAATCCTGTACTGGGAGACTTACTGTCTATTGAGAGGATTCATACTCTGAGGAAATGTCATGGGCAACTTTTTTTTAATTTAATTTTTTTAAATGGACTCAATATCTTTTTTTATTTACTTATTTTATGTGGTGCTGAGGATCAAAAACCAGTGTCTGACAATATGCTAGGCAAGTGCTCTACCACTGAACTACAACCTCAGCCCTTTTGGTCAACTTTTGAAATATTGTTGAAGCTAAAAACTGGATAGACAGTTTGAGGGAAACCTTGATAGGTGATATTTTCTGAGTAATATCTAATTATCAAAGGTCAAATAAAATATTTATTAATCATTACTCAAAATAAGGCTTGCATCATTTAGTTTACCATGAGAATTTTGCTTTGAATGCTAGGAAAAAATCGAGTTCTCATTAATTCATTGGTTGTTTCTAAAACATCCAACTTCAACACTTCCTTTATTTCCCTTTGAATGGGACCAGTGACTTTTTGGTCAGGCTGTTCCAAGAGATGCGAAAGAGGAAGTACTTTCAGGCTGGCAGGACACTGAGTACCTTTGCCAGGTCTGTGTGTATCTAATCCTAAGAACAAAATTCTTGCCAGTTCTTAGTACTCACCAGCACTCAGTCAGTTACTTCATGCTTTTCTGGGCCACCCTGGGTCTCAATGGCAAGGTTTTCCTGGTAATCAGGCAAAAGTTCTGTCCTTTGAATTCCATACTGACCCCTTTGTACCTGCAAAAACACAAGGAAAGTCAGTTCTCTGCATCAAAACATCAACTTGGAAATGGCTACATTGCCAGAATTGCACATGGTGGTCATCAGACATTCTCACTGGGTTAAAACCAGGACTTTACCTACATTTTCTATTTCCCCAAATATTTACAAAACAGAGGTCCTCATATATTTCCTCTCTTCCCAATATTTACAAAACAGAGGTCCTCTATTTCCCTCTAAGCAGCATGTTTTAACCAAAACTAATGTACATCTCTACAAGCTTGGGGAATTCATGAGGACAGCCTTTTCTGCTACTGGCTACTGTCACTCACCCAGACCCTTAGAAATTCTCCTCAGTGCTAGGCCTTTCTTGCCCAATAGGCCATGTAAGATTGACAAACTCTCACCCATTGCTAGTTTGATTCTTGGGGACCTTGGGGCTCTTCCTATAACAGCCTAATGAATGGATAAATAGTATCTCGAGTCCAAAGTAATTCTATTTCTTTTTTCTGAGGGCTAAGTATTCATCAAATGATTTACAGAAGACCTGAGGTCAAAAAGACCTGTCAAATACATGCTGCTATCCTTGTTCTCTTATGACAAAACTTGCTGCCTATTTCTGTGCACGTCATGAGGAGATTCAGAAGATGGGTTAAGAGGAAATCCAGTTGGTTTAAGGTCAATAAAGAATACCATCCTACTTTCCCCTTCATCTTAAATTTCACTATATACACTTTGGAAAACAGAAGAAATTGTAGTCCCTCTATGTGTACTCCTTAGCAACTCAGAGCACAAAAATTTTAAGTTTTAAAAAAAGATACTGGAAGTGATGTTTGTTTATTCTATCCTAGGCCTCTTTTAAGAACCAAGTGAGTGTTTGTTGTTAGTATCTTTGTAATTAGGAAGGATTTAAAATTTCAGAGAGGTAGTTTCCTTTTCATTTTCTTCTATGCCAAAGCCATTGTTAATTTTTTTAAATGGAATTTTCTCACATTGCTACCATTAGAGAAAACCAGGTAATTCAATAGCTTTCTCATATGAATGCTTATGAAGACAGAATTGATAATTGGTATGTTTTTCCTTTAGTTCTCCAAATAGCTGGCAAAAATGGTTTATGTTAGCAGGTTTTGAATTACTTACTGAAAAATGGTGTTGGGGTTGAGGGTAGAGCTCAGTGGTAGAGTGCTTTCTTAGCAGGTGCAAGGACTGAGGTGTGGCCCCCAGCACATGCAACACAATACACATGCGCGCACACACACACACACACACACACACACACACACACACTCACAGAGACAAATAATGGATCTTAATAATTTGGGATAAGTAGTAATTTGATTAAGTGGTTAAAGTAATACCTCTGACTTTTATTTATGAAATCCCAGAATTGTATAAATTTTTGGTGGTGGATTTGCTTTTGAGAAATATCTTTATTTTAATGCTTTGGGAAAGTGAAGATAAAAAGCATGCATTTTCATCTTTTTATTAACTGCTTAAAATATGGAATGCTTCATGAATTTGTGTGTCATCCTTGCACAGGGCCATGCTAATATTTATAGCATTCCAATTTTAGTATATGTGCTGCCAAAGCAAGCACTCGTATAAAGGTTTTGTGTATGACCAAAACAAAAACACTATAGCACAGATGTACTGGATCTTAGCAACTGAGTAGTTGATTCCTGACATTGCAACCTGGTGAGCATTGTCTTCTTCAAGAACTTGCTGGTGATATACACCCATAAGCATACTCATGAGAACAATCTAACCTATCAGTTCCTGAGAGTTGACTTATCTCCAAGAACACCTCCTCTTAAGAAACGCAGGTGACTGGGGTAGCACTGCTAACTTTTACCACAGTGATATGCTGAAAGTCTGATTGGAAAAGGCTTGCGTGTCTAACTGGTACTTTTTCAACTGTGCTTATTCAGTTGATGAAAAGAGGAGAAAAAGTTGAGACCAGGGAGGGTTGGCATATTCAGAAGAGCTTTTTAATTTTTTATTTCTTTCTCCCTGAGCTGCATGGGATTCAAACCACAGTCCTTGAGCATGCTAGGCAAGTGCTCTACAAAATGGCCTATTTCTTCAGCACCAGAGGAACCCCTTTTAGGTACCCTCTAGATCCTCTGTGGGTCTGAGTCTCTGAAATTCTATGCAGAAAAAATGGACAAACTAATGATTTTCTAACACATTCTTCATTTTCCTTTTAACAACAATCCTGCAAGGAACATTTTGTGCATGTCATGACCCACAATCTAGGGGTGTATCATGAGGCAAAACCTTTATCCCTGTCTATTGAAGGAGGAAAAGAGTTGTAGCTGATCACTGAGCAGAAAATGATGTCAGTAAGCATGGAGGCCAGGGGTCAGGAGAAGAGGCAGCATGTGTGGTAATTAGATTATGCTCAGGTTGTTAGTATGAAGGTCATCAAATCTGTAGATAAAAGCAGACTCATTATCTATACCAATTTGCACTTCTTACCTTGTCTTCTTCAGCTATTCATCCAATGGAAAGAGGAAGGACTGGGGGCTATTAATCCCCTTCTGCTCTTGGGTCACTTGCCATGCCCTCAGCTGGAGTAGTCAGGGACTAAAACTGACTTAAATGATTCTCAGCTTTCTTGCTCATCAGTACTTGGTAGCATGGAATGAGAAAAGTACCATTCTCTTGAGTTTACTCTTGACACATTAGATTAAGGCACTCAAGTTTGGGTTATCTGAAATCTATATGATCTCTGAAATCACTATGCCTTACAAATTTGTCTGAAAATGTAAAGTTTTTAGGTGTGCAATGTCCCCGACCCGTGGGACATCAACGCAGGACAACAAACCTAAGAGAGAAGGAATGAAGGGACAAGAGACACAGGGAGTGACAGCAAGACAGGAATTCTGATCAAGCTGCAAATTTTTATTGTTCTCAAGGGTATTTATGCTGAGGGAATGAGGGGTATGATGAGACACAGGCTGGTTGGCTGTGTTTTTCTTTTGGGATCCTGATAAGGTGCAAGTTCACACTGGTGGGCTATAGGCAGAACTATCAGTCGGGAGTGGGGAGGAGGCGCACTCCAGGAATCCATCAGTCTTCAGCTGCAGGGTGCCTGAGTCAGCTTCAGGGTGTTTGTGCAGGGGAGGCAACCTCAAAATGCTCCCTGGACTGCTGCTGATCATAAAGGTCAGAACGTCCTCAGAATGAGAACTTCTTTTTGGTCCCTGACATTTCCCCCTTTCTTATATAAAATTATTGACCATATTCTGACAGCCATATTTTAAAGGGGCGATAGAGGCTATGTGGCGAGGTGGGGGCGTGGCCTGCCCGAACAGGTACAGTGCTGGAGTGACAATCCTCGGGAACTGCGCCTGTCTTAGGTTGTCTGTGACAGAGCAACATCCTTACCCGTCATTGGATAATGAGGCTCTAGCCCTCATTTCCTGTCTTAGGTTGGTATGAGCTCTCACGAATCTTACCCGTCATTGGCTGTCCAGTTCAGCTCACACGGGTGATGGTCTTTTAAGATCACCATCACCATCCATCATCTCCAGTCGATGGTAATAAACCTGAATAGGTTTCGCCAGTATAGCCTCAATATGAGCTCTAAGAAAAGCCATGCTCTTATTGAATATCAAAGGACCTATAGATATGATAAGCAGCAAGCAAAGGAGGGGACCTTAGCAGGGTCCTCAAGTCCTGCATGGCTGTGGGAGAGCAGTGAACAGGCAGCCATTATCCAGAGAAGCAATGGTGTGCAGTCACAGGGTTTGCCATTCAGGGGATTTTTCACATAGATTGTCGGCTGCATCTGTAAGAGAGGAAGATTCATCCTCAGGGGGAAGGTTTCCATCCCTGGGTTGTGGTAAGTCATTGACCTGTTTGACCAGGCATTCTGGTAACCATCTTGGGGCTGCTTGTTCTTGATCTAAAATGCAAGCTGAGCCTCGTCCCCAAATGAGGATGGGATCTGGGCCTTTCCATTTATTTGTTAAAGGATCGCGCCACATAACAGATGGGCAAGCAGAATTAGAAGAGGGATGCCAATGTCTGTCTGTGGCCGAATGTCCTTCATTGTCTAGGGTAAGAAAGTTAAGAGCAAATAATGCATGATTAAGGCGATCCCTGGGAGTGGTAGATGCAAGGGAAGAGGCCTTAAGGCGGGTAAGCCAGGTTTTTAAGGTGAGGTGTGCACGTTCCACAATGCCTTGACCTTGAGGGTTATATGGAATTCCAGTAGTATGAGAGATTTGAAGAGTGGCACAAAACTGTTTGAACTTGGTACTGGTATATGCAGGGCCATTATCTATCTTAATATGTGCTGGCTTTCCCATGATGGAAAAGGCTGAGACAAGATGAGAAAGGACATCCTTGGTAGCTTCTCCAGAATGCGGTGATGCAAAAATAAAACCACTAAAGGTATCTATGGAAACATGTATGTACTTTGTTTTCCCAAATTCAGGAAAGTGAGTAACATCCATCTGCCAAATCTGATTGGGCAGTAATCCTCGAGGGTTAACACCCAGATGTTGAATAGGAAGGGAGACAACACAAGCAGGACACGCTTTTACAATTTCCCTTGCTTGTTGCCTGGTAATTTTACAAAGTAACCGAAAGCTCTGAGAATTTAAGTGGTGAAGGTTATGTAAATCTGTGGCCTCTTGGATGGATCCAATAAGAACTGGGAAAAGGGAGCAAGTGGCTGCATCAGCCTGAGCATTACCCCGTGATAGGGGACCGGGAAGATCAGAATGTGCTCTAATGTGTCCTAAGAAAAAATGGATGTTTTGTAGCCTGAATTAGTTGTTGAAGCTGGTTAAACAAAAAGGCTGCATTGGAGGAAGCCTTAATGGTGGGTGAAATCTCCAATAGGGGCACAGAATGGGCAATGTAAGCACTGTCTGTATAAATATTAACAGGTTTATCAAAAAATGTCATAAAGACTTGTGTTATAGCAAACAATTCTATAAGCTGTGCTGATGGATAAGCAGTTTCAAAGGTGGTGGGCTGATTATCAACAACAAAGGCTGCACAGCCGTTGCTGGAGCCATCTGTAAAAACAGTAAGGGCTTGTGGAATAGGAGCCTTCCGTGTAACCCAAGGAAAAATAAATGGATGTAATTGAGCAAAATGCAAAAGGGGATCATTGGGAAGGTGGTTATCAATTGTTCCCAAAAAGCCTGATAGGGCAATACCCCATTCATCCCTTGTCTGTAGTAAAAATTGGGTTTGATCCTTAGTGTATGGAATCAGAATGCTATCAGGGTCTTTGCCAAAATGTTGTCAAGAAAGCAAGCGATCTTTAATAATAATAGAAGCTACCTGAGCAGGATAGACAGCAATAACTTTAGAGGATGTGGCGGGCAAATGAACCCAAAGCAAGGGGCAACCTTTATTTTTAAAATGTGGATCCCACTGCCAGAATAGTTCCGTGGGTGTATGAGGGGTGTGTAATATAACCAAAACCAAAGGAAGGTTATAAGATATTTGTGTACCAAATTGTTGAGCAATGGCTTCTGTGACTTGAAATAATGCTTGCCGTGCCTCAGGAGTAAACTCTCGAGGAGAAGAGGGTTCAGAATCTCCCCTTAAAATATCATTAAGAGGCAAAAGCACATAGGTAGGTAGTTTTAAATATGGTCTTAGCCATTGGATATCCCCTAGTAATTTTTGGAAATCGTTAAGAGTGTGGAGATGGTCCACACGCAACTGTATATTAGGGATTTGAATTTGATTAGTTTGAAGTTTGAGGCCCAAGTAGGTGTAGGGGTCCTGTGTCTGAACCTTATCAGGGGCTATCTGAATTCCCAAGGCAGTGAGGGCCTTATAGAGATCCAAATAACAATTGTTAAGATCATAAGTATTAGGTGCAGCAATTAACAAATCATCCATATAATGTAATATATAAACTTGTGGCCACCACTCTCTCACAGGGTCTACTGCTTGAGCAACATATTTTTGGCAAAGACTAGGGCTGTTAGCCATACCCTGGGGAAGGACCTTCCATTGAAATCTTTGCATAGGGCCCTGAAAATTGATGCGGGGGAGGCTGAAAGCAAAATAGGGTCTGTCATCAGGATGTAAAGGAATAGTAAAAAAGCAATCTTTTAAGTCAATGACCATTTTATAATAGTCCTTAGGAATAGCTACCGGTGTAGGGATGCCTGGCTGTAGTGCCCCCATCGGGTGCATAACCTTATTGATAGCGCGCAAATCCTGTAAAAGGCGCCATTTGCCTGATTTCTTCTTAGTAACAAAAATAGGAGTGTTCCAGGGTGAGGTTGAGGGTTCCACATGGCCGGCTGTCAACTGTTCCTGTACTAACATGGAGGCAGCCTCTAATTTTTCTTGGGTAAGGGGCCACTGATCCACCCACACAGGAGTTTGAGTTTCCCAAATAATTTTGTCTGCATGGGGTACAGGAGGGTCAGGGACCGACACTAAAAATCCAAATACACAAGTCCAAATTTGTATGTTTTTTGTATGGGCTGTACAGGCTCAACCTGTCCTTGTCCTAGACTCCCAAGGCCTGTACCAGGGATAAAGCCCATACGAAGCATTTGATGAGTGACTAAAGAGTCGGGACTAGCAAGAATAACTTTCATTTGGCTTAGAATGTCTCATCCCCAAAGGTTGACAGGGAGATCAGGAACAACGAAGCGGGTAACATTTCCTTTATTTCCTGTGTTATCTTTTGTGTCAGTCCAATTGAGTGCCCTGGAGCTAACTAAGGGGTTTTTTGATTGCCCTATTCCTTTAAGGTCAGTTAGTGATGAGGTGAGGGGCCATTCTGATGGTCAATATTTTTGAGAAATAACTGTGGCTTTCAGACCAGTATCTAGGATCCCTTGGAATTTCTTTCCTTCAATAAATAAAGTAAGAGTGAGTCTTTTGTGGGAGATAGTTTGGACCCAATATACATCAGAGGAACCTAAAGAGGCCATGTTTCGTGGTGAATTTTGGGCGACGGGAGTGTTTCCTGAATTGAGGGGAAGGAGTATTAATTGTGCAATTCTTGTTCCTGCAGGGATGGCTGCTATTCCGTTAATAGCTGTGGCCAGTATTTTAATTTCCCCAGTGTAATCATTATCAATGATGCCAGGGAAGACCTGAACACCTTGTAAGGTGGTAGAAGCTCTCCCAAGAATAAGAGCACACATATGAGGTGGAGGGGGGACTACAACCCCAGTGGGTATTATTTGGGGTCCTTGCATAGAATCTAATATTGTATCGGTGGAGGCACAGAGGTCCAATCCTGCACTGCCTGGGGTAGCACATTGGAGGGAGGTGACTGTGAAGAAGGACAGGGGGCCTGGATTGGGTTGGGAGTCTGAGAGGGAACAAACCTTATTGCCCCTGGGTTTGTTCTGGGGGCGGTCGGGGCCTGGGGCTGGCCCCGAGAGGAGTTTCCCGAGAAGTTAGAGGGAATAGGCTGTCCAAGGGCATTGATCTTGGATCTACACTCCTTGGCCCAGTGGCGACCTTTACCACATTTAGGGCAAAGGGTGAGCGGAGGTGGTTTAGCCCCTGTTTGAGGAGATATGGGTCCTTGACCCAGTCTCCCTGTTGGGCACTCTGGCGCAAAATGGCCAGGTTGTTTGCAAGTAAAGCAAGTACGTGGGCCAAGGTTGTGAAGGGCCTTGGTGAATGCGGCGCCAATAGCGAGACCCATAGCATGGGCCGTTCCCACCCCGGCAAACAGCCTAATGAAGTCAGAAAGGTCCCCTTTATCTTTATGGGGTCGAAGAACATCTTGACATATTGGGTTGGCATTTTCAAAGGCAAGATATTTTACAAAGGAGCTCTCGCTTTCACTTGGTCCAAGTAAGCGCTCCGCAGCTAGATTAAGCTGGGCAACAAAGTCACTGTAAGGCTCGTCAGGACCCTGACGAACTTTTACTAGGGAGGTGGTGGCCGAGCCCTTTTGAGGGAGATGTCTCCAAGCATGCAAACCAGCAGTTTGAATCTGTGCTAGGAGCCCAGTAGGGAAGCGTGCCTGTTTAGTGTTAGTATCAAATGGCGCATTACCCACTAGTTTAACATAGGTCCAGGATTTAGAGGAAGCCTTGGTTGAATTTTTTTGGGCAGTTTCCTGACAGTATTCCTTAAAGTCTGCGTTCCACAACAGGAAGTCACCTGCACTGAGGGTTCCAATCATTAGGGGTGAGCTATTGTGTACTATGGTTCTCTAGCAAGGCCAGTGTATAAGGTGCAGTGGGGCCATACTGAGCACAAGCCTTTTTAAGTCTTTCAAGAAAACGGAGGCTCAGCCTTTTATAAGAACCAAGGGCTCCACTCTGTCCAGAGGTGGGCTCCTCCTCATCCCCTGATTCCTGGTCCTCCTCTTGTTCTCCCTCTAGTTCTACCACTTGTTCCTCCCCTGATTCCTTTTCCTGACCTCCTTCTAGACCCTCTGCCTTAGTCTGTGCGAGGTGATCTGCTTGACTGCGAGTAACTGGAAAGGCAAGAACAGGCTGACCACGCGGCTTCACCTTACGAGTATTAAGGGGTTTGGGACCAGTTTGTGTTAACTCCGTGCCCAAGGCCAGTGAGCAAAGTTCGGCATCAAGGGCTTTTAGTTCTTTTAAAAGTTGGATTTGTTCCCGCCTATGTTGGAGAGACTCACGTAAAGGGGTTAGATTAGGCAAGGGAAGCGGGGGAAAAAATGTCTGGGGGGGCAGTAGGTCCCTGAAGGGCCGGAGCACGAAAGGCAGGGGGTGTATAAGAGGAAAGTGGATTTTTAAGAGGTGGCAGGTCTGGAGAATGGTTTTGAGCCGCTGCCTCCTCCAGGGTAGCCTCCTCCTCTGGGGTCACCTCATCATAGGGATTTAAAACCGGATAAATCTTAGGGGGATTTTTAGGGGACTCTTTTGGTAAGGTGGAGTCTGGGAGGGTCCCGGGGTCCTGAGAAGGCTGAGTAGGGGGCATTTGAATACTAACCGAAGAGCATGTCAAGGGGGGGGCGAGAGGTGGATTGCATTGCCTGCTTCCCAATTTTTACAAGTTTTAAAGTACCACTGTCAAATGGTGAACTTTTAAGAATCTCATTAATTAAATTCCAATAAGAAAAGGCAGTGACAGGCACCTTTTGAGGACCAAAAGTCTCATAATAATCTTTGAGGCAGTCTCCTACTCTGAGCCACCTTTTACCATCAATTGACCCCTTGAGGGGAAACCAAGGACACAAATCCTCCTTTTAAGTCCTTTTTCTTAACACACGCTCCCCGAGTCTTGAGGGCCTCCTTGAGACCCGACAGAAACAAATCATGTGAGGAAACTGCTTGTCCCATGGTGTGTCACTCACCTTGCGCCAGCCTCACTCTCCTCCTGGATCTGACTCCCGGTCGCGTTTACCGAGGCGATCCCGAATCCTGCTTGGCCAAGGCTTCCCCGGAGGGCGGCGTTCGCTTCTTAGGCAAAGGCTCCAATCAACCACATTGGGCGCCAACTGTCCCGACCCGCGGGACATCAATGCAGGATGGCAAACCTAAGGGAGAAGGAATGAAGGGACAAGAGACACAGGGAGTGACAGCAAGACAGGAATTCTGATCAAGCTGCAAATTTTTATTGTTCTCAAGGGTATTTATGCTGAGGGAATGAGGGGTATGATGAGACACAGGCTGGTTGGCTGTGTTTTTCTTTTGGGTTCCTGATAAGGTGCAAGTTCACGCCAGCAGGCCATAGGCAGAACTATCAGCCAGGAGTGGGGATGGGGCACGCTCCGGGAGTCCGTCAGCCTTCAGCTGCAGAGTGCCTGAGTCAGCTGCAGGGTGTTTGTGCAGGGGACGCAACCACAAAATGCTCCCTGGACTGCTGCTTATCATAAAGGTCAGAACGTCCTCAGAATGAGAACTTCTTCTTGGTCCCTGACAGTGCAATTACTTTCCTCTTCTACCATAGTAAAACTCTAAAGTGTCTATAAATGTAATATTTGTGACTTATTTAGAACTCCTTTTGGGGAAAAAATTATGTACCATACATTACAAAGTAATACAATTTATAGAGACACTTCCACCTCAAAAAAAAATAAACAATTAGATTAGAAAAATGGGAAGAAAACAATACCAAATATTAGTTACTATTATTGAATAATTTACCAAGCTTTTAGGCTTATAAAAAGGAAATATAAGTTTGAGCAAAACTAAAATAAAAACATTATCACAAAGAAAGTCACCATAAGTAAACTATTATCTCTTATGTTCAGGCAAACAGATTAAGAGTCACATTATTATGTAATCCCTGTAATCACAGGTCTAAGGATAAAGATACATGTTTATTTTCTTTGTTGTCAAGGCAGTATGACTTTCCTTCTTAGTATTTCTGATATCTTATGTCCCTTCATATCTTTAAAAGTCTATTTTCTCAAACATACAGGTGTACTTTTATGTAATACATGATTATAGATACACATTAACTTTTACCTTGGCTTGTAGATTCTGTATCAGTTTCCTTTCTAGCAGACAAATATACAGGTTTGTCCACAGTTCCAGCGGAAAAAGATGATGAACTCATAGGTTTGGTAATAGAATCAAGTTCTTCAGATTTACAGAAAAATCCTGCAGTCACTTCAGTCCCACCTGAATACACACTGTCAGTTGTTCTAGTTATTTCCTCACTCTGAGATTTCTGCACAGAGGAAATAACAAAATATTATGCCATTAAATACTGACTTATAACTTGCATGCACAAGGCCCTGGGTTCTAATCCCCAGAACCACAAAAAAACAGGAGGTATCACAATACCAGACCTTAAACTGTACCACAGAGCAATAGTAACAAAAACAGTATGGTATTGGCACCAAAATAGATAGGCAAACCAATGGTACAGAAGAGAAGACTCAGAGATGAACCCACATAAATACAGTCATCTCATACTAGACAAAGGAGCTGAAAACATACAATGGACAAAAGAATATCTTTAACAAATGGTGCTGGCAAAACTATAAATCCATATACAGTAAAATGAAATTAAACCTCTATTTCTCACCCTGCACAAAACTCAACTCAAAATGGATCAAGGACTTAAGAATTAGAACAGAGATGCTGGACCAAATAGAAGAGAAAGTAGGCCCAAATCTTCATCATGTTGTCTTAGGATCAAACTTCCTTAACAAGACTCCCAAAGCACAAGAAATCAAAGCAAAGGGATGGACTCAAACTAAAAAGCTTTTTCTCAGCAAAGGATACAATCAATAATGTGAAAAAAGAGCCTACAGAGGGGGAGAAAATCTTTTCTACACGTACTTCAGATACAGCACTTATCTCCAAAATTTAAAAAGAACATATAAAACTTTACACCAAAAATACAAAGAACCCAATCAATAAATGGGTCATACATTTTACATACATATGCACAGTTTAGGTGTGCAATTACTTTCCTCTTCTACCATAGTAGAAGTACATTTTACAGAAGAAGACATATAGGCGATTAATATATGAAAAAGTGTTCAAAATCTCTAGTAATTAGAGAAACGCAAATTAAAACAACTCTAAGATTTCACCTTACTCCAATTAGAATGGCTATTATCAAGAACACAAACAATAATAGATGTGGGTGTGGATGTGGGAAAATGGCACACTTTTTCATTGCTGGTGTTGCTGTAAATTGGTGCAGTCACTCTGGAAAGCAGTATGGAGATTCCTCAGAAAACTTGAAATAGACCCCCTTTTGACCCAGTTATCCTACTCCTTGGTTTATATCCAAAGGACTTAAAATTAGTATACTACAGTAACACAGACACATCAATGTTCATAGCAGGTCAATTCACAATAGCCAGATTGTGGAACCAACCTAGATGCCCTTCAACAGATGAATGGATAAAGAAACTGTGGTATATACACACAATGGAATATGATTCAGCCCTAAATAAAAATAATATTATGGCATTTGCAAACAAATGGATGAAATTGGAAAATATCATGCTAAGTGAAATAAGCCAATCCCAAAAAACCAAATGCTGAATGTTTTCCCTGATAAGTGGAAAATGATATATAATGTGGGTGTGGGGGAAGTGAGATAAGAATGGAGGAACTTTAGATTATGTACACTTTAGATTATGGCAGGGAGGGTGGATGTGAAAAATGGTGGAATGAGACAGACATCATTATCCTATATACATGTATGATTACACGAATGGTAAGAATCTACATCATGTACAACCATAGAAACAAAATGATGTACCCATTTGTGTACAATGAATCAAAATGCAGTCTGTAAAAAATTAAAAATTAAATTATTTACTTATTTACTTATTTTTTTGGGTGCTGGGGATGAAATCCAGGGCCTTATGCTTGCAAGGCAAGCACTCTACCGACTGAGCTATCTCCCCAGCCCCCAAAATTAAATAATTTAAAATTTAAAAATGTTGCTATTTCTTATAAAAAAATACTGACTTAGAAAAAGGATCACATAACCTGTTTTACAAGAAAGTGAGGACTTGGGCTTCTGGAAAAATGTAATAAGCACACTTCACCCTTTCTCTCCCCAAACCTACAACTGGATGCCTGTACTGAAATATGCAGAGCAACTCTATAAGGATCTCTGAAAGGTGGATAAACATAGCAGACTTAAGTATTTTAGAACCAGATGGGAAATCTGGTGGTTACATCCATGTGGAATGTTTTTCTGTCTCTCCTATTTCCCAGCCTGGTATTACAATGGCTCAATGAAGTAGAACTGCCAATGGCACACACACACACCAAAATCTCAAGCCAGTTTTCTTTGAGCAGAGGAGGGAATGGTCATCAAATGACTCATGTGTTGGAACTATCCAAAACAGACCTTTTTATTTTTTATTTTTTAATAATTTCTTGACATGGTAAAATAATTTTGCATTACAATCCAAGGGTGGTAAAGTGAGGGGTCAGCACAAAAATTGAACAAAAAGGGAAACTGAGAAACACATGGAAGGAAAAGGGAAGGGTTTTAGCTGGAAAGGATGGGGGTTGGGGGTAGTTAGGGGCACTGCCCAACTAAAATACAATTGGTTTGTTACTGAACACTATTCATGGGAAGACAGCATCCCAACTCCTTTTCTACAGAATACTGGGAGTAAAAATGATGCCTCCCAGGTAGAAGTATGATTGGGGATTGGAAGACAGACAGGGAATAATAAAAGTCAGAAATAGACACTGAGAGTCACTGGCAGACTGACCACAAGTATCAACTCTCATTAGCAGGAGAATAAAAAGCTGGGGGAAGATGGGGGTTATCAAAAAAGCTCTAACAATAAATGATATCTCTGGAAGATTCAAGAGAGAGGCAACTCTTCTATGGTTTTGACTTGCCTGGTGTACTTTCACATGCACACACATATACACAAAAACTGCTTTTCCCAGAAGCACAATACTATAAATAAGAGAAATATTTCCCAAAGGAGCAGCAGCATCTGGACTTCACAGTTGCAGACATCTGACCCCAATATACAACTGGCCTGGGAAAAGGCAATTAGGAGTCAGAGGACCAGCCATTGCATAACTCCAGAAAGGATCAAGTTAGAGAGGAACAGGCCTAGACCAACCCTCTAATCTCCCACTCTCAGTTCTCCAACTCACCCTGAGCACCAAGCAGCTACAATATCAGGAGGGAGGATGGGCCCAGGACTTTTCTCTGGGTATATATAAAAACTAAGACAACTATTACCTCCTGAAAGGGGTATGTGTAAAAGGAAGAGGAAGGTACACAAGGTACTGGAGTATAAAGTTGTGTGTGCAAATCCATGTGTGTGTTCAACATGCATACACATGAGTATGTGAAAACCCCAGTTATAAAAACATCTGAGAGTGTTAAGGATTCTATTGAAGGCCTAAGATATTCTTCATCATGATTGGGTTCAAGGTGGGATGCAAATAAATGGGAAACCTTAAGTCATCACCATGGTAGCAGTGGCAGGGGGATACAATGTCCCACAGATATAAGACATACTAGCCTTACAACAGGAAGAGGAGATGGTCCCTCACCACACACACACACCTCAATTCCTGAAAAACACCTAGTATTTTCCCTACAGTTTCTAACCAACCATCCAAAAGGTAGAGAACACAAAGTCTGCCAAGTACAGTGAGAAAGGGGAGAGAGAAAACACAAGTGTTCTTGTGTATATTTTGTATGCACAAATCTGGGAGTTCTACAGAAATTAGGGCAGGCTGGGTGTAGGGTACTAGGGAAGGAGACAGAAGAGTTCCTGAGGCCTGAAAAAAGAAGTAAACACATCACGGAACTAGATGAGAGTTTCATTAGACTCTAACTAAAAACAGAGAGGTCTGATTATTATTTCCAGTCAGTTTCCCCATCAAGATAGTCATGTAACAAACCAAGGCAATGTCGGTCTTGAACCAGACTCACAGAGTCCCCTGACCTTGGCCCTGGCCTCAGTACAGTGTCTCTGCTTTGCTGTTCTGAGGCTGTTTGATCTTCTCAATATTTTTCAGGATCATGTCGTGTAGAGTGACATATTGATTCCTCAGCTCTGATATGATGAACCAAAGGTGATGTATTCTTTCTCATCAATCTCTGTCATGGTGCAGTGATAGTCCTCTGCATAGGGATATTTAGCTATTTTAGAAACCAATTTGGCTCTTGTAATATCTGGAAATCTGGTCCAGATAAGTTGCAGCTTCACTCTCAACAGTTCTTAATTCTCCAACTGCCTCCTCCTGAATAGACACACCAAAGTTGTTCCCATCTTCTATCCTGGGAATCAGGAACTGTACCCACATTTTGCCCATGTTACATTTCTCAATCAGCAGCCTAATCTCAGATTTCACTTTCTCAATAATATCCACCAGCTGCTGGTTGCTTTTTAGCATTCCATTGGGCATCAAAAACATCTTGGTTCCTTGGAACGCCTCTCCGCATTCATCCAACCTTTGCTTCTTGTAAGTGGGACTATCCAGACCATCATGGCTATTGGTGAGAAGTATGGGATCAGGGACAGGGATATTCATGTCTGAGTGGATCTGAGTTAGATTATGGATGTTTAGGTTTTGTTCCTTCAAAAAACTATCAAGTTCTAACAACTTCTTTGGGAAAAACTTTGCCACCAAGTCTTCTGCCTCACTTGTGGTCTGCTCCCTGAAATAATCAACCTTGAGCTTCACTTTCTGACCCACTTTCAGCAACAAGGCCATGGCTGGGCCGGGCATTGTTCGCTCCGCTGGAGACCTGAGACCCTGTGGGCTCCGGAGAGATGGCCAGAGGGACCTGAGGAATCTTGGCTGCCCTCGGGACCCCGCTGCCCTCTCTGGCTTTCTCACTACTCATTCATTCCCTCCCTCCATGCTGGCCATACATCTGGCCACCCGCCTGCTGCCTATATCCAAAACAGACTTTAAAGAAGATATTATGACAATATTCCAAGAAGTAAGGACAGACACTCTTAAGTGAAAACAAACTTTCTCAGTAAAGAAGCAATTTTAAAAAGGAACCAAATGAGAATTTTACAATGAAACCTATAGTAAGAGAAATAAGTTCTATAGACCACTTCATCTATCAACAGTAAAATACACACATACTTCAGAAGCTTACATGGAACATTTACCAAGAAAGACCATGTGCTAGGGCCTGTATTATGGTTCAATGGTAGAGCACTTGGCTAGCAAGCATAAGGTTTTATGTGATTCTGGGTAGCAAACCCAGAAAAAGAGGTTACTTAAAAGAATAGAAAACACACAAAGCATACTCTCAAACCAAAATGGAATTAAACTTGAAATCATTAACAAAAATATTCACTGGAAAAAATCCAAACTATGTTGAAATTGAACAGAAATAACATGTCAAAAAAGAAGTTTCAAGAGAAATTAAAAACACTTTGAATTGAATAAAAATTAAAATACAACTTATCAAAATTGAAGAGGTGCCATGACAGCAAGAATGTGAACCATTTAGAGCAATAAATGCATCAATTTAAAAAGATATAAAATCAAAATCTTAACATCTACATTGAGAAACTAGAGAAAGAAGAGCAAAATAATCCTACACCAAGTACATAGAATTAAAAGATCAGAAACCAATGAAATGGGCCTGGGGCTGTAGCTCAGAAGCAGAGAACTTGCCTGGCATGTGTGAAGTACTGAGTTCAATTCTTAGCACCACATAAAATAATAAAACAAAATAAAATAAAGGCATTCTGCTCATCTATAAGTATAAAATATAAAAATTTAAAAAAGAGAAATCAATGAAATGGGAAATTGACAGATGAAAAAAAAATTGAAACCCAAAACTTCTTTTTCAAAATCAATAAAATTTGAAAATCTGTCACCATGCTAACCAAGATAAGAGGAGTCACAAATTGCATCACAAATGAAACAGGACTCAAAACTAATGATCTCATGGACATTAACAGTAAAAATAAGAATATCATGCACAGCACTATGTCTACAAATTTGATTTAGATTGATTCTTTAAAAGTTGCAATCTACCAAAATGCATACAAGGAGAAATAACCTCAATAGACCTGTACATGGATATTAAAGACAGTGAATTAACAGTATCTTCCAAAAAGAAAATATCAGATTCAGATGGTTTCACTGGTGAGTTCTATTAAATATTCAATAAAGAAATACCAATTTCTACAATATCTACCAAGAAACAGAAGCAGAGGGAATGCGTCCTAACTCATCCTTTGAGAAAAGCATCACCCAAGTCAGATATTACAACAAAGGAAAAGTAGACCAGTTTCTCTTATGAGAACAAAAACAAAATCCAACAGCAAAATCCTCAACAAAATCAGGGTAGGGGTGTAGCTAGTGGTACAGCACATGTTAAAAAGGTTGTGGGTTCAAAAACTATGCAACTCCTAGAATGAAACACAGTTAACACTACAGTTTATAGGCACAGGCAACAATTTTCTCAATAGGACCCCAAAAGCTCAGGAAATCATGCCAAGAATTAAGGAATAGGACAGCATCAAATTAAAAGTCTTCTGCCCAGCAAAGGAAACAATTAGGAATGTGAAAAGTGAACCTAAAGAATGGGTGAAAATCTTGGCTAGCTACTCTTCTGATAATTAATATCTAGACTTTACACTAAAAAAAAATCCTTACACCAAAATTTTACATCCCAAAACCAAATCATCCTATTAATAAGTGGACAAATGAATTAAAGACACTTCTGAAAAAAAGAAATACAAATGGCTAACAAATATAAGAAATAATGTTCAACATCATTAGCAATTTGGTAAACGCAAATCAAAACTACCCTGAGATTTCATTCACACCAGTCAGAATAGCAGTCATAAAGAACAAAAATAATAATAAATGCTGGAGAGGATGTAGAAAAACACTGTTGGTGGGACTGCAAATTAGTACAACCACTGTGGAAATAACAGTATGAATGTTCCTTAGAAGGCTAGGCATGGAACCACCACATGACCCAGCTATACCACACCTTGGTTTTTATTCAAAAGAATGGAACTGGAGACACTTATATTAAGTGAAGGCAATATCAGCAAGTTAAGGATCACAAGTCTCTCTCACATGCAGAAGTTAGAGGAGAAAGAAGGAAAGAAGGAAAGAAGGAAAGAAAAGAAAGGTGAAGAAAAAAGTGAAGGTGGGGGGAATCTCCTAAAAATCAAAGGGAGGTCAGTAGAGAAAAGGGATCAAGGAGTGGGAGGTGGGGGGGAGGGGTTTGCTGGAGAGTGATATTGGTCAAATTACATTAATATATTATATGCATCTATAAATATATAACAAATTCCATCATGCACAAACTATAATTCACCATTTTTTTAATATAGGAGAAAAAATCAATAAATAAAAAGAATTATATACCACAACCAAGAAAGATTTACTCCAAGGATGGAAGGCTGATTGAACATGTCAAAACTGATTACAGCAATGTACTCATAAAACAGCTGAAAGAAGAATCCTAAACTCATGTTAATAGTTGCAGAAAAATCATTTGCCAATATCCAACACCATAATAAAAACTCTCCATAAATTATGAATAAGGAATTTATTAAATTCAATAAAGAACATATACCAAAAAATTGCAGTTAACATGATATTTAACAGTGAGAAACTAGCTTTCTTATTAAGAACAATAGCAGGGTATGAACACTCCCTCATATCAGAAGATATATTAGAAATTCACAAGATACACTGAAATAAAGGCATAAAGATATAAGATTGTAAAGGAAGAAAATAAAACTGTCAATGTTTACTGATGATATGAGTATAAATGTAAAAATAAAAAACACAAAGTGTACACAATTTCCTGGAACCGTTAAGCAATAACAAGATTATAGGTTAAAAACTGAATACACAACAGTCAATTGCCAACTGGGTATGGTGTCACACACCTGTAATCCACAACTGACTGGAACCTGAGATAGGATTGCCTGGGTAATTTAGCAGAACCCTGTCTCAAAATAAAAATTTAAAAAGCAACAGTGATATAGTTCTGTGATTGAACACTTGCCTAGCCCACACAAAGCTCCTTATTTCAATCCCTAGTACAACAATGGCAAAACAATAAAATTTAAAAGAATTCTGAAGAATATTGAAATAATTTTAAAGGAAAATGAAAACAGTAATGAAAAATAAAAGGAATACATGCAACTAAAAAGAAAATGATAAAAGTCTAACCATGACAATTACATTAAATAAAATATAAATTATTTAAACACCAATAAAACATTATCCAATTAGATTTTTAAAGAAACTGCCAAATTCAGTCCAAAGAAAATCACTATGATATAGGCAGTTAAAAAAAAGATTATGCCACACAAATACACATTTTAAACAAAAAATATGATTGAGTTAATCTTTTTTATCAGATAAATAAGATTCAAGAAAAATAAGGGATAAAGAAGGATGATCAAGACAAATGGATCAATTTTTCACTTCTGAAATGATAGAGAGGGGGCTATTATAAATACACCCCTTTGTAAAAACAAAAAAAACATTAGCAAAGATGATCAAAATCAACTTCTTAACCAATCCTAGAAATTAACCAAAGAGGGGCTGGGGTTGTAGCTCAGTGGTAGAGCACCTGCCTAGCACATGTGAGGTAATGGGTTCAATTCTCAGCACTGCATATAAATAAATAAATGTCCATTGATAACTAAAAGATATTTAAAAACCCAGTCCAATAACCATGTGATCAATGACAGATAGGGATGGGGATCAGGGATGTAAGAGAGGACTTTTCAGGACAGTGAAATCACATTGTAGGACACTACAATGGTGTACACATCATTCATTAAGTATTTGTCCAAATTCATAGAAAGTACAAGACAAGGGGGAAACCTAATGTAAACTATAAATTTTGGGTATTGATGCATGAATACAGGTTTTATGATTATAACAAATATGACCCCATGGTACAGGATGTTAATGAGGGAGATCATGTCTATGTTGAGGGCAGGAGATACATGGATATCTCTGGTACCTTCCTATAAACCTAAATCTGCTCCAGAAAGGAAAGTCTACTTTAAAAAAAAATTCACTAGGAGAGTCAACAGCAGGTCTACCTGGCAAAAGAAATCAGTAAGCTAGAGATAAATGAATTGAGATTATCCAGTCTGAGAAATACTTACTGAATGCAGCTAAAACAATGCTTAGAGAAGAACATAAAGCTGTAAACATTAAAAAACAAAGATCATAGGCCAATAATCTTCACCTCTTAAGAAGTTGGAAAAAGAGCAAACTAAATCCAAAGTAAGCAGGATGAAGGAAATAAAAGAATAGAACAGAAAAAAAAAAAGAGAGAATTTTGAAAAATCAACAAAGTTAAATCAAGAGATCAACAAAGTATGAGGGCTGGGGTTGTAACTTTGTGGTGGAGTGCTTGCCTAGCATGTGCAAGACACTGGATTCGATTCCTAGCATGAAATATAAATAAAATAAAGGTCCATTGGCAACTTAAAAAATACTAAAAAAAAAAAAAAAAAAAAAAGAAGTATGAGAAGTGAAATCTGATGAAAGGCAGGAATCACAAATATGCTTGATAACATTCTTGGTAACTGACCAAGAATAAGCAGAAAAAAAATCATCAATGATATGTAAGACCCAAATAACACAGTATCAAATAATTTTAGCTAATTAATATTTATATAATACTCCACACACAAATACAGAAGACTATAAAATTCTTCTCAAGTGCACATGAAACAATCATGAAAACAGATCTCACTAAACTCAAACAACTAAAATTATTGAAAATATTTATGAACCATAAACTGGCAATCAACAGCAATGATATGTGGAAAATCACCAAGTATGTTTAACTAATGCACAGGTGAAGAATGGAAAGGACAATAAAAAATGCTTAACTGAATGAAAAGCGAAAAGATCACCATTGAAACTCATGGGATGCAGCTAAACAATGTTTACAGGGAAATTTTTGCATGAAATACTTGTATAAAAATGAATAATGTGGGCTTGGGTTGTAGCTTTGTGATAGAGCACTTGCCTAGCATAGTAAGGCAATGGGTTTGATTCTCACCACCACATTAAATAAATAAATAAAATAAAGGTTAAATTCTCTTTCTTAGATTTATTTATTATTTTAAATTATTTGTATTGTGAACAAATGTGATACATGTTGTTTCTGTTTGTACATGAAGTAAAGGCATACAATCTGTGTAATCATATATCTACATAGAGTAATGGTGTTTAATTCATTATGTTATTTTTTGTTCCCCCCACCTCTCCCAACCCTCTTTTCCCTCTATACAGTTCCTCTTTCCTCCATTCTTGCGCCCCTCCCAACCCTCATTTTGTGTCATCATCCACTTATCAGCAAGATAAGTCCTTTGATGTTTTGAGATTGGCTTATCTCACTTAGAATGATATTCTCGAATTTCATCCATTTGCCTGCAAATGCCAAAATTTTATTATTTTTTATAACTGTGTAATATTCCACTGTATATAATATACCACAGTTTCTTTACCCATTCATCAATTGAAGGACATCTAGGTTGGATCCACAATCAGGCTATGTGAATTGAGCAGCTATGAACATTGATGTGACTGTATCTCTGTAGTATGCTGATTTTAAGTCCTTTGGGTATAGGCCAAGGAGTGGGATTGCTGGGTCAAATGGTGGTTCCATTCCAAGTTTTCTAAGGAATTTCCATACTGCTTTCCAGAGTGGCTGCGCTAATTTGCAACCCCACCAGCAATGTATGAGTGTACCTTTTTCCCCACATCCTCGCCAACACCTATTGTTGCTTTTATTCTTGATAATCGCCAATCTAATTGGGTTGAGATGGAATCTTAGGGTAGTTTTATTTGCATTTCCCTTATTACTAAAGATGTTGAACATTTTTTCATATATCTGTTGATTGCTTATAGATCTCCTTCTGTGAAATGTCTCTGTTCATTTCCTCAGCCCATTTTTGATTGGATTATTTGTATTCTTGGTGTAGAGTTTTTTGAATTCTTTATATATTCTGGAAATTAGTGCTGTATCTGAAGTATGAGTAGCAAAGATTTCTCCCACTCTGTAGACTCTCTCTTAGCATGATATTCTCAGTTTCATCCATTTGCCAGTAAATGCCATAATTTTATTATTTTTTATGGCTGAGATATATTCCATTGTGTGTGTGTGTGTGTGTGTGTGTGTGTGTATACCACTATTTCTTTACCCATTCATTAATTGAAGGGCATCTAGGTTGGTTCCACAATCTGGCTATTGTGAATTGAGCAGCTATGAACATTGTTGTGGCTGTATCTCTGTAGTATGCTGATTTTAAGTCCTTTGGGTATAGGCCAAGGAGTGGGATAGCTGGGTCAATGGTGGTTCCATTCCAAGTTTTCTAAGGAATCTCCGCACTGCTTTCCAGAGTGGCTGCACTAATTTGCAGCCCCACCAGCAATGTACGAGTGTACCTTTTTCCTCATATCCTCACCAACACCTATTGTTGCTAGTATTCTTGATAATTGCCATTCTAATTGGGGTGAGATGGAATCTTAGTGTAGTTTTGATTTGCATTTCTCTTATTACTAGAGATGTTGAACATTTTTTCATATATCTGTTGATTGCTTGTAGATCTTCTTTTGTGAAGTATCTGCTCATTTCCTTGGCCCATTTGTCAATTGGATTATTTATATTCTTGGTGTAGTGTTTTTTGAGTTCTTTATATATTCTGGAAATTAGTGCTCTATCTGAAGTATGAGTGGCAAAGATTTTCTTCCACTCTGTAGGTTCTCTCTTCACATTGCTGATACTTTCCTTTGCTGAGAGAAAGCTATTTAGTTTGAATCTATCCCAGTTATTGATTCTTGTTTTTACTTCTTGTGCTATGGGTGTCCTGTTAAGGAAGTCTGATCCTAAGCCAAAAGTTGAAGATTTGAACCTACTTTTTCTTCTATAAGTTGCAGGAGTCTGGTCTGATTTCAAGGTCCTTGATCCATTTTGAGTTGATTTTTCTGCAGAGTGAGAGATAGGAGTTTAGTTTCATTCTTGCATATGGATTTCCAGTTTTCCCAGCACCATTTGTTGAAAAGGCTATCTTTTCTCCATTGCATATTTTTGGCCCCTTTGTCTAGTATGAGAAAATTGCATTTATTTGGGTTTGTGTCTATGTCCTCTATTATGTACCATTGATCTACCTGTCTATTTTGGAACCAATACTATACTGTTTTTGTTACTATTGCTTTGAAGGTCTAGTATTGTGATACCCCCTGCTTCACTCTTCCTGTTAAGGATTGTTTTAGCTATTCTGGGTTTATTATTCTTCTAGAAGAATTTCATGATTGCTTGCTCTATTTCCATAAGGTACATCATTGGGATTTTAATTGTAATTGCATTGAATCTGTATAGCACTTTTGGTATTATGGCCATTTTGACAATGTTAGTTCTGCCTATCCAAGAACATGGGAAATCTTTCCATCTAAGATTTTCTTTAATTTCTTTCTTTAGTGTTTTGTAGTTCTCATTGGAGAGGTCTTTCACCTCTTTTATTAGATTGATTCCCAAGTATTTTTTTTAAGCTATTGTGAATGGGATATTTTCCCTCATTTCTCTTTCTGAAGATTCATCACTTATGTATAAAAATGCATTGGATTTATGAACATTGATCTTATATCCTGCTACTCTACTGAATTTACTTATGAGTTCTAAAAGTTTTCTGGTGGAATTTCCTGGTTCCTCTAAATATATAATCATGTCATCAGCAAATAGGAATAGTTTGAGTTCTTCTTTTCCCATTTGTATCCCTCTAATTTCCTTGTTCTGTCTAATTACTCTGACTAGAGTTTCAAGGACAATGTTGAATAGAAGTGGTGAAAGAGGGCATCCCTGCCTTGTTCCAATTTTTAGGGGTAATGCTTTCAGTTTTTCAACATTTAGAATGATATTGGTCATGGGCTTAGCATAGATGGCCTTTACAATGTTAAGGAATGTTCCCACTATTCCTATTTTTTCTAGTGTTTTGAGCATGAAGGAATGCTGTATTGTATCAAATGCTTTTTCTGCATCTAACAAAATAATCATGTGATTTTTGACTTTAAGTCTGTTGATATGGTGATATCTATTTTTTGATTTTTGAAAGTTGAACCAACCTTGTTCAACTTGTTCAATAAAACCCACTTGATCATGGTGCACTAACTTTTTAATATATTTTTGCATGTGATTTGCTAAGATTTTGTTGAGAATATTTGCATCAATGCTCATTATGGATATTGGTCTGAAATTTTCTTTCCTCAATGTGTCTCTGTCTGGTTTAGGTATCAGGGTGGTATTGGCTTCATAGAATGATTTTGGGAGGGTTCCCTCCTCTTCTATTTCATGGAATACTTTGAGGAGTATTGGAATGAGCTCTTCTTTAAAGATTTTGTAGAACTCAGCTGAGAACCCATCTGGTCCCGGACTTTTCTTTGTTGATAGGCTTTTGATGACTTCTTCTATTTCATTACTTGAAATTGATCTATTTAAATTGTGTATGTCTTCCTGGTTCAGTTTAGATAATTCATATGTCTCTAGAAACCTGTTGATATCTTTTTCTATTTTGTTGGAATATAGATTTTCAAAATAGCTTCTAATTATGTTTTGTATTTCAATTGTGTCTGTTGTGATATTTTCTTGTTCATTTTGTATTTTAGGTTCATTCAGAATTTGGGTTTTCTCTCTCCTTCTCTTTGTTAGTGTGGCTAAACGTTTATCAATTTTGCTTATTTTTTCAAAGAACCAACTATTTATTTTGTCAATTTTTTTGATTGTTTCTTTCATTTCAATTTCATTGATTTTAACTATTTCCTGTCTTCTGCTACTTTTGGTGTTTGTCTGTTCTTCTTTTTCTAGGGCTTTGAGCTGTAGTGTTAGGTCATCTATTTGTTGATTTTTTTTTCTTCTTTTATTGAATGCACTCCATGAAATACATTTTCCTCTAAGTATTGCTTTCATAGTGTCCCAGAGATTTTGATATAATGTTTCTTTGTTCTCATTTACCTCTAAGAATTTTTTAATTTCCTTCCTGATGTCTTCTGTTATTCATTCATCCTAAGATAGCATATTATTTAATCTACAGGTGTTGGAGTAGTTTCTTTTTTTTTACTGTCTCATTTATTTCTTATTTCAATCCATTATGATCTGATAGAATACAAGGTAGTACCTCTATCTTCCTGTACTTGCTAACATTAGCTTTGTGGCATAAAATATAGTCTATGTTAGAGAAGAATCCATGTGCTGCTGAGAAGAAGGTGTATTCGCTCTTTGTTGGATGGTATATTCTATGAATGTCCGTTAAGTCTAAATTGCTGATTGTGTTATTGAGATCTATGGTTTCTTTTTTCAGTTTTTGTTTGGAGGATCTTTCCAGTGGTGAGAATGATTGAGGTTTATTACAGGAATGCAATGTTGGTTTCCTGAACATTCAAAAATCAATACCCTTCATAGATTTAATAAAAAGTTCCATGATTGCAACAATAGATGGAGTAATAAAATTTGACAAAATTGAATATCCACTTTAGGTAAAAAGTCAAAACTGGATTATAATGTCTCAATGTGGGTTCATGGATAAAACAAACATAATTGTAACTTGCCATAGAAATTTTAGGAATTAGCTTATTTATATCTTCAAAGAATCCTGGTGAAGTTTTGACTGGCATTGCACCTTAAATCTATAGCTCAGTTTTGGAAAATCTAATATCCTAACTATTTTGAGTGTACCAATTCATAAATAATATGCCTCTCCACTTACTTAGATTCACTCTGCTAGCCACACCCATCATTACCATTTGCTAAGAACATTCTACTGCCTACTACATCAACAAAGTGGTTTATGTGAGAAAGTCCCATTCTAATAATTGTTTAAACATAAAATCCAAAGTTCCAAGGGCCAGTATAATTGGTTGACCTAGGTACTCCTTATGCTGTCTTTTTCTTATAGGCTACATCTAGATAACCATAGTCTATCATGAAACCAGCATATAGATAAGGTTCCATTACAGCCAGTAGAGTCAAATCCATTCACATGGATGGGTGTAATGTGAGCTTCTATTAAACCTCCCATCACTTGAATATCATCAATAAATATTGGGATTGATTCTCCAGTCCTCATTGTTGGATATATTAAAGGTGGATCTGAGAAATGGGCCCAACATATTTCCCACATATTTCACTTACCTGAGAGATCAATAGAGTCAGCATATAAATATTGTGGTTGGAGATTTAAGATCTTATTGTAAAATCTGGTGCATTCTATTGTTCCATGTGTCAATCAACAGCAGTGAAACTCCTAGTACAATTTTTAGAAAATATTTTTTGAAATTAAGTAGGTTTACATAGTGATGTTTCCCCCTTTATATTTTTATTTTTCCTAAATTGTAGAAAAAAAATTACTCTAAACTGGAGTATTACTAACCTTAAATTGTAGACATTGGCCTAGTATTGCACTCATATTTAAACTGTAAGAAGTGACAATAAATATTTCTATTTGACCAGAAAGATTAATGAAAGTTACATATTGTTAAAGTCAATATTGTTAAGTTGAAAAGGGCATTACAATAAGAGAAGGCCCAGTTTCCACCAAATATAGGATTTGATTTTGTCTCTAATAGTGGACTGAGTTAAAAATTTATATAATGCAGTCAGTAGAGACATTGAAAATTAGTCTCATGACCTGTTTGTTTAATAGATAATGGCCTTATTTTTCTAAATTAACTTCAGGATAGAAATTTAATACATCATTTAAAAATTTTTAAATTTATGTCATTGATCCAGCATTATATTTTAAGGGTTTTATGGAAAGATAATCTTTATGTATAAAGATATTGTTGTATGAATATGTTTAATAACCTTGTTTTTATTTTTTATTTATTTTTTCTTTTTTTTATTGTACACAAATGAGATACATGTTGTTTCTCTATTTGAATAACCTTGTTTTTAAAGTAGTATAATTAGTCCAAATGTCCAATGTAGAGTTTAGATAAATGAAATACATGACAAAAACCTGGCATTAAAAGTATTGCTGTAAGAAGAAATTTATCATGAAAGAATTCAAATTGTCTTGTGCTCAGCAGGTAACACCTGTTGTGACAAATGTGAATCCCAGCCTAATTCTTCTCTAAGTTGTCACAAAACTCCTCACTTCAGGGTGGGGACTACTCCTCATAAGTAACCTTTAAACTATTTAAATTCAATATTCTACATGACCTATTTTTCTTGCAGTGTACATTTTTCATAGAAGTAACAATTTTTACTTCAATATTGATTTCATTATTTGATATCTTTTGCATTTTATTATGATTATTAGTGTCAGTTGGACAATTTCTTTGAAATTACTTTGGGATTTGCACATAATTATGTTCAATTGGAAGATTTACTGTGGACTAATGTGACTTTTACCAAAATTAAACTTTAGATAATTGAAAAAAAAAAGTATTGCTGTAAAAACATACTAATTGTGTGCAATCTAAAACAATGTTATAAGCTTTAAAATGAACAATATAATTGTGTATGTACAAAATATGTATATCTATGAGCTTATTTATAGAAAGCAGTGTAGAAGATTTAATAAATGTTAATAATAATTGCTGGAACCTCAAAAGCAATTGTTTATGTGTACTTAATTTTTTCTAAGTGGGTTTCTTGACAAAATATAGGGAAGATACCATAATCTTGAAGCCTTCTTAAGCCTCTTTATCTGAGTATTATTTTATAAAAACTCTGTATATAATTCTTTGCATTAATATAAATTAAGTAGCATAATCAAATATCACATCTGAAACATGAAACAGATATGCCAAGAGCTTTCATCCCCTCTTGGGGGAAGGTGTCAAAATATTTCCCATAATGTTAGACATTAAATAAGCCAGTATCTTCTGAATGTTCTCCAAAAATATAGTTGTTTCCTTTTTAGTGTAGTGAGTAATATAAAAACTGTAAACATATTTAATTAATTTAAAAATATTAAATGATATGATTAATTTTTTAATTAAATTGCTATAAGTTTGTAAGAGACCATTATTGAGAAGACTTTAGTTTGGGGAACATCAGCTTAATAACATATCACTGTAAAGCTAATATTTTAAAGACTTTCTATCTGGAAAATAGCAATATAATTAACATAATAAGTCAGTACTAATTACCATGATTAATTAAAATACAGTCATTGATGTTTTCATATTAATCAAATTTGACTTTTAAAGAGAAATTTAAAATTTGGACTGGAAGTTTGTATTTTAAAATAAGTTATTGTTAAACCAAATTGTATAAACCACAATGTCTTTGAAATTAATTTTTTTAAATAGTAGAAATTCAACAGGCATAAGAAATTATTTTATTAGGATGAGAAATTAATATTTTAGGTATTTTCTTTTTCTTCTATTCTTTAGTAGGAAATTCCAACGAATAGGGGTTCATGAAAAAGTTTTGTCTATATTTGTAACCACCCTTTATAATAGAAATTTAGTAGAATTTAAAGAATAAAAACTTTTAATAATCTTAGCTGATTGTGTTAATTACATATAGCCAATTTAATTATATATAGCCAATTTAAATACATATATCCAATTTTATATAGTCAATTTATTACATGTAAATATTTGAAATTTATTTTGTTCAAATTTTGTTTTAATTTATTCAACATGCTATAGTCTTCTATTTTACCAGGTTAAAAAAAAAGTTTTAGGCACTTACATTGTTGTGCCCAGTGGCTCGAGAACCCACAAAGACCATCAGAGACCACAATCAATGCAAGCAACAAAGAGTCATTTATTAGTAGGCTCGAGCCTGGTCCTCCGCTCACTTGGTAACTGGTGATGCTAAGAGACCCCAAGCCCTTGTTTAGCAGGGTTTTTATAATGAAAGGCAAACAGTTTTACAGTGTTCTTTTTAATTGGTTAACATATAAAATTGTATACAAAGCAAGTTATTTTAAGTTCTGGGTCACCCTGACCTCCGAGAGGAGGGTTGTCATTATCTTTAAGTTTGCTTTTGGATCAGCCACCTGGTCTTTACAGATAAGATAAGAGACGAGATGAAAATTCTTTGCAGCTTTTCTGAGGGGTTGAGGGCAGTTTGGGGACAGCCTCGTATTTACACAGGTGCAAGCTTTTTCTATCTTTTCAACATATTATACCTGATAGTTTAAGTGCTAGTATCTTGGTTCACAATGAGAAAAGAGAGAACAAAGGAATTTTAGACCTTTTGTTAACCAAATTACAAATATGTCTAATGTTCATATATATTTTAATTAGAAGTATCTGATATTTTTACACTTAGTACATGATGTTCCAGTTGACGATATTTTAGCATCCCATCCTTGTAAATCAATTAAGTATCTTGTGTACTAAAAGCATCTATAATTAATGCTATTCACTTCAAATTAAATTTATTTATTCTTAATTGCAAAAGTCAAGATATCAAAATATTATAAATAATATTAATAATTTCTTTCCTGTTTAAATAAAACATTAGAAACAAGGAATATACATTTTAAATATTATAGAATAAAAAATTTATTATTTATTTGACCACCTGGAAAAATGAGAATTAAAAGTATTTTTACCTGGAAATGTAAGTAAATCAGTATAAAGAAGTCTTTTATTTTTATTTTTAGTTGTTTACCCAATATGAATTAAATTTCATTAATTCACATGAATTAAGGTTATATAAATCCATTTTTATTTTAATTTTAAAATGTGAGCATGCTCCTTGAACTGTAAGTAAATTTTGAAATCATATAAATGTAATCATAGTGTGTACACATTTGTAGATCACTCAAAAAGAGAAATCTTTATAATTAATTGTAAGTGAAGCTACATAGCAGTGAACATGCATTAAACATTGATTTAATTTGTCTAAGAATTTAAGATATAAAAAGAAAAAATTCAAAATAATTTGGGTCACTGACTTTTGTCCTGATAATTGTTATTCACCTTTAAAATCATTCCTAAAAAGCAAAAGATTAATTCACCAAAAAGCACAATCAGAAGATTTTTATCAACTTTAGAAAATCTTTTTTGTTTCCCTTTTTAAAATTTTTTTCTTGGGTCTGAGTTGTCTCCTAGTGACAATTAGGAGCCTGCAAGTTTTTTCCATTTACATTTCAATGTCAGCCTTCATTGAGACCAGTAAGAAAATAAAAGAAAGATTATTGGTTCCAGCAAAAATTTGATGATGTAAGGCCCCAATGAATTAACTTAAAAAGTTGCCAGAGTTGCTGATGCTAAAAAGGGGTTAAAAATGAAAAGCAGCAGATGAGCTGAGGTCAGCCTAGCTAGATAACAGGATGACCCTGGCAGCTAATTTAGGCTGTTGCTAGGGGTATTGGGGGATCTCCCACCTGTGGTCAAGCTGACCCCACCAGGAACCTCCTAGAGACCAGTGGTTACTATGGTGACTAAAACTTTGCAGCTGAAAATTTCATGGCCTGATATGCAAACAAGGACATAAACCTTCCAATTGTAAAAGAGAAACTGAGTCCCTTTGTCTAAAGTGTATAAAACAGCTTGTAAATTTGTGCTCAGGGTATTCAGCATTAACTGCTAAGCTGGTCTGTGTGGAATGCCTGAGCAGCTGCTTGAATAAGCTGGCTCTCTCTGTGGTTACATATGGCTTGGTCTCCCTCGTGGTCTCTTTGGTGGTGGTTTGGGGCTTGGGCACAACACCTACCCAGAGGTCTGGGCACAACAATGAGAAGGGCATTTTAACCATTTCTTGATTTTAGGACAGGTTTGTATGACAAAGAAAATTATGAGGCCTTATTTTCTATTACTTTTGAGAATGAAGTTACTATGCTAATCTCCTCACTGAGATATGCTTTTGACTATTGGCGTGATTTGTCCATGACTGTCTATCCAGCACTTTTGGGTGAATGTTTAGGGTTTTTTTTTTCTCTCAGTGACAAACAGGTTAAATCTTGTTCCTTGGGGAAGCTGAGAACAGGGACTTGAAGCAAAGCCCCTTTTAGATATTTTAAAAACATTTAGTATGTATTGGTTCTCACATCAGGGCAGTTGTTGCTTGGTGTAGAGTTTTTTTAAGGAGGTTGTAAAGAGGCTTAGCTAATTCCCTATACCCAGGAATTCAAGGCCTGCAGTATCCAGTTATCCCTAGAAGCTCTGTAATGGCCTTGATATATCTCTTGTTTGGTAGCACAAAAAGAATGTCATCTTCATATTGGAGAACAATTACAAATGTTTTATCTATGAATTTTGTTAAGTCCTTAGCTAGGGGTTTTCCTACAGGTGAGGACTATCTCCAAATTCTTGTGGCAACACTGTCTACGTTAGTGGTTACAAAGTTTGAAAAATTTTTCTCTGGGCCCTGCCAAATTTGGTTGGGGTCTAGAGATTTCTCTCTCTGGGCAGGTAATTCTCTCTATGTCCTTTGTGGCATATTCACTTACTAGAGCATAAGTTTGTAAATCATAAGTCAATTGTTGTCCCAAATCAGTAAATTGTCCTGATATGGTAAGCATGTCCAAGGTAGTCTGAACTCCATTCAATAAATCTTCCCTGAGAGCAAGATGACATCCTGGAGCAGGAACTTTCAAATATAAATTACAGAGGTCCCATGCTAATGAAGCCAGAATTAAGGACAGATAGTTAGTGTAGAAGTAGGGAATTGGGTCAAATCAAGGAAATGAAGCCATGAAGTCATCTGCCTCTGGAAGTTGGAGATTGTTCCTAGAAGAATGGAATGTCAAGGATCTCCAGAGCCCATTGATTTCCAAATTTACCTGCCTTTATCAAGGACTGCAAGCATGGGGCTGCTAATTAATGCCCCCTGGGCCCTTACCTGCCTGAATCACCTTGGCCTTCCCCCTGCCCATGGCTTCTCACTTAATGCAAAACAAGGCCTAATCACATAGGCAGGAAGGAGAGATAAGGGGGGAGAGAACTGGAGAACAAAAGAGACTAACCTATAAAATATGTAGGGTGCGCTCACTTCTTGGGACTTTAGAACATCAGCCATGGCCCCCTTCTTCCTCCTGGGAGGAGTCTGTATTATTACCTTTAAATAAAACTTGCTTAATATGCTTGCCTTGTAAGGCTTCTCTAGTGTTCAATTTTCAACATTAGAAAGGAGCAGAACTGTCACCGGTAATCGGTGGTATCACTAACTCATCTTCCTCTACATCTGCATGCCTTCTAGTTCTCTGAATAGAAATTTTACCCACACTATTGAAGCCAGAATTGGGGACAGGCAGTTAGTGTAGAAATAGGAAATCGGGTCAGATCAAGAAAATGGAGGCCATAAAGTCATCTGCCCCTGGAAGAATGGAATGTCAAGGATCTCCGGAGCCCATTGATTACCAAATTTACCTGCCCTTGTCAGAGACAACAGGCAGGAAGATGCTAATTAATGCCCCCTGGGCCCTTGCCCATCTGGGTCACCTTGACCCTCCCTCTGCCCCATCTGCTTTTCGCTTTTTACATTTCAAAACCAGGCCTAATCCGGTAGGCAGGAAGGGAGGAGACAAGGGGGAAAGAATGGGAGAATGAAACCCATAAAAAGAACGAGATTTGCTCATCCCACGGATTCCGCCTTTGGGTCCCCTTCTTCCACCCGGGAGAAGTCTGCTTTTCCTTTTCTTTAATAAAGCTGCATTTTCCACTCTACATTTGCCTCGGCGTGCTTCTCCGGCGTTATACTTCAACACCTGAGGAAGCAGGACTCGTCACCGGGTAAAAAGCGGTATCACTATCAGGTGTTCCTCTGTTCACAGAAACATGTGTAGGGCTAGTTTTTTTATCAACCAACAATTCCACAGAACACAAAGACGTCCTTTAGGATGAATATTTCTGAATTTTAGTTTTAAAGTTATTAATAGCCTTTCTAAGACCAGTGATTAAATCTCCCAAAGTCCATAAATCAACATCTTGACCCAAATAAAAGTAACTTTCTATTACAGTCCAAACTAAATTTCTGTAGCCTGTCATTGTGCTTCCAATGCCCATGCTATTGATACAGCCATTTACCTGTGACAAGTCTTGCTTCCTCGGGTGTTAAAGTATAATGCCAGAGAAGCATGCTGAGGCAAGAACAGAGTAGAAAGTAAGCTTTATTAAAGAAAAGTAAAAGCAGACTTCTCCCGGGTGGAAGAAGGGGACCCAAAGGTGGAATCCATAGGATGAGCAAATCTTGTCATTTTTATAGGTTTTATTCTTCTATTTTTCCCCCTTATCTCTTTCCTTCCTGCCTAAGGGATTAGGTCAGGTTTTCAGTGAGAAGTGAGATGTGGATGGGGCAGGGGGAGGGCCAAATTCATTCAGCCAGGAAAGGGTCCAGGTGGTATTAAATAGCAGCTTCTTGCTTGCAGTCCCTGACAAGAGCAGGTAAATTTGGTTATCAATGGGCTCTGCAGGTCCCTGACATTCCATTCTCCCAGGGCAGGCTCCAACTTCCATAGGCAGATGGCTTTCATGGCCCCCATCTTCTCAATCTGACCGGATCCCCTATTTCTACACTAACTGCTTGTCCCCAATTCTGGCTTCACTATTTCTCCTCTCATCAATAGACTTGGCCCTGAGGGGCTCTGCCTGAGTGGGAAGCAGTCACATTCTGTAGGCTTTCATCCTTCACCCAGGGAGCAGAAACCATGCTGGAGGGCTGGAAGCCATGGCAGGAATACACATATTTAAACTAGAAAACTTGCACGGTAATTTTCCCTTCCCAAGTTAGAGATTTTTCCCTGAATTTCTGATTAGGATCTTTGCTTCTCAGGATTCTAAACCTTTACACCTGTCTAAGCCAAGTTAGTTCTCAGTCTCATACAGTCAGAGAGATGCAGGCAGACCTGCCTGATCAAGACTTCATTATTTAAAGAGACCAGGTATCCATTTACATTTCAAGGACTTAGGAGTTGCATTCTTTCCACTGAATTTTCACTTTGGCTAAGTATTGAATATAGTTGAATATATCTATTTTTATTTATATCTCTGCAGAAAGCAAATTCCCCAGCCTTAATATCACACAATTAATTTGCCTTTCCTTTCTTATTACTAAACTTATTCACATGCATGCACTTCACATGAAAGGGGTCAACACCTTACCTTTTTCTTTCTTCTAAAATCCTCTTGAATAGCCCCAATTCAGGTTTTAAATATGGGGATCCTCTCTGCCATCTCCTGCATGGATAAAAAAAGGATGAACTGCCAGAGAAGGATGTTGACTGTACATCACTCAATTACCCAGAAAACTTATCTACTCAATAAACACACAAGAGCCAATACTCTTTTTAAATTAGAAGGGTCATGGCAAGGTCTGACCATATCAGCTCTTGGCTCTTACAACAACTCACCAACTCTCCTTTATTTATAATATACAGGTAAAGGGGGCAAAAACTGGAAGGACTTCTTCTGTGATGGACAGGATAGGATGGAGTTAGGGGTGTCATTCTCTTAAGGGGGAATATACAAGAAGAAGACATGGAACCACTCCCATGCAGCACCCATGCTTCCTGGAAGTTCCTATGAAAGGCCCCAGCTCTTTGTCTTAAACCCATGACCTAGGACACTCTACCAACCCCCCCCCCCTGGGAAGGTTGCACGACCTACCTGGAGGTCGTTAAACTGATAACTAGGTTAAGAAAGAATAGGGCGGTTGGGAAAGCATAGATCATCGGGTCCCAGGGAGTGCCTGAACAATCAGGAACTGATAAGCGGGAACCAGGAACCATAAAAATACCAAGAATACCAAGTAATAATTGTGGATTTTTTTGGGATATAATAACCTTACCCTTCAAGTAACCTATGTGCTGTGTACGTGCTGGATTCAAAATAACCAATAGGAAACCTGTTGCTTACCGCGCGCGCGAAACCTGCCCCTTTACCCTATAAAAACCTGTACCCCAAAAAGCCCGGTGTGCCACATAACCGAAGCTCCGGCTGAGGTTTTGCTGCGCACCCGCAGGCGCCTGTGTAACCAATAAACTGCCTCTTGCTTTTGCAGCCAGTGATTACGTGGGTTCTTCCTTGGACAGGGGGGCTTAGGGTCTTTCACCTAAAAGCCAGGCATCTGTGCCCCATGGCTCAACCTAGTCTGATTCTGCTAAATAAGGATGGATTCCCAAACTTTCACACTGAGTACACCCAATAATCTTTTGATATTTTTCAGTCTTCTGTGACTTATCCTTATCAATTATGCTCATTGTGACTCCACTGTATTGAAGAAAGGCCTCTGTTCTTTTTTAAAGAATTGGAATACCTTATTTCTGCAAGCATGACACTTCTTAAAGAGTAAAATCAATAGTCATGGATATCTGTACATGCACAAATACACACTTTACACATATCTATATTTGATAATTTCTGGATTCTGATAAATTTGCTTTTGATAAGTTATCACTTTACAGTAGATTATCAATTATAAAGTGGGAACAGTGGATAAAATAAAATCACCAGCTTGTCATATATGTGAAAGGAGTACCAGTGAAACACATTTGGAATGGAATTGACATGAGAATGTGGTGGGGAGTACAGCGCATGTTCCCAGCACAGATCTGGAAGTCTCAACTGCTTAGGTTGTGTTCTCCAAGTGACAGTATTCCTTTCTACGGGAAAATAAAGATGCACTTCAATTTTATCAGAAAGATTCTTATGGGGCTTGGTGTAGAGTATTGTGAAATGCTGCAGAATTTGTCTATGCTAGATACATTGTAATTGTTTCAGGGAAGAATTTAGACACCTTATATTTTCTGTAATTTATTATTTTTAGATTTTCATTGAGTGATGGAGACAATGAATGAAAAATAATAATTTTCTATGTTGATTTTTACCTGTTTCTGCGTCTTCACTCTGCAAGGTAGCACGTGGACTGAAACTCTAGCCTATGTGATCTGTATTCTTGTTTTAACCCCTTTCTTGCATGGTTTCCTATGCACAGTGAGGATTGCCTGTATTTGCAAATTTTGTAATGGACTGTCTCACTTAAGGAGTACACCTTTCTTTTCTGAGGCTATGAGAAAAGTTGCCAAGAACCAATGTCATATTTGAAGCCATCTCTTTGGAGTTCTAAAAACATCTCAAAACATTGCTCCATCAATAAATTTGCATCTTATAATTTTGCCATGTGTGTTGCAGCAAGCACATTTTTCCTAATACAACCTTCAGTTCAAATTGGAAGTTCAAATTACAGAAAAGGTAATGATGTTTTTTATTTTTATAACTTGAGAAATTGAGTATTTATTTTGACACTGAAAATCATATTATTCTGGAAGATAATGCCTTAGATCACTGTAGTGTAAAATTATACTTAAATTTGAGTTATAACTTTGAGTTTACTAAATATGATGTGTTATATTCTATTTGGTAGAATATGTGAAAAGGCTGTGAAACAGAAAAGTGTCATTAGTTGTTTCAAAACATTTTTTTTCTTTGAGGATATTAACCAGTGTGACTGCCTCAAACCAAGGAGTGATATAAAGCAATTGTTTAAAATAAGCCCTAAGAAGTTTGGAGTCAGATAAGCCAAAGATGAATTCCCAGACCTATATCAGCCTCTACCCAGATGTAGTTTTTGCATTTAAAAATTGGAGGTGGAAATGATACAGTTATTATTTAAATACACACCCCACAGCACCTGTAAATAAAGGGGTTAAGAATATAACTCCCTTTTTGTGCAACCTTCCTCATGTCCCTTGACTTCAGTTGCTAAGAAGTTACCAGTATATCTCATGCAGGCACAAATCTACCTAATAAACACTTTTCATGGCCCAAAAGTACTTCCAGTTATTGAAGTGTAATGGAAGATAGTGTATGGGTAGACTAGTCAGGACAAACACTTTCATTCTAGCTGTGTCTTCATAGTACACACACAGGACAATCTTCTCAAGTTTATGACACAGTGCACAATGGAGTTCTGCACAGTCATAAAGAAGCATGGAATTTTATTTTTTGTTCATAAATGAGTGGAGGTGGAGAACACCATGCTAAGTTAAATAAACCTGGAAAAAGATAGAGGTTAAATGATCTCTCATTTACTGATGTTGGAAAGGAAAGAAAAAATGGTGGTGACCCTCATGAAAATACTAGGGAGATCATAGAGTAGAGAAAAGATGTAGAGAGGAACAGAGCATGGGATTGTTGTGTCCAGATCACGAATCCCCAAAGAACACCAGAGAGCTGTCTCCAATGCAAAAGCAAAAGGGTCTTTATTGCAAGCTGGAGCTTGGACTCACTGGGTTCCCTGACACAGCAGGTACTGGCGAGAGTCCCAAGTGTTGATTCAGTGGGATTTTTATGAGCTCCACAGTAAAGCAGGAAATTTGAACAAAGTAGGGTACACAATTGGCTGATCTTTCCTCATGTGTGGTTTGGCATGTTTCCATTGGCTTAGGGTACCCAGGTCTTAACATTTTGATGCATATAGTTTGGAATGTTAGGCATTGGCTTGTTAGCTCCTGATTGGTTGTTTGACAAAGGCCAGTCCTAATATAGTAGCCTTCCTGGAATCAGCTATCTAGGCCTGAAATCTTTCATGCCCTAAATGCAGCCTGTCATGGTAGTGGTTTATATCTCTTTTCAGGATGAAGTGAGACAGTACTGGGGAATGAAACCTAACAAATTATGCTGTGTTCACATATGAATGAGATAAATCTTGCTTATATTTACATAACAAAATTCTTGATAAATAATTTTATTCAGTTTACTGAACAGAAACATTTCATTTAAAATTAGTGACTATTAGAGTTTTTGAAATGATGACAAAATAATGATTACAATGTGTTGGCAATTTAAAATGCTTACTATCTACTGGGCATTGTGTAGAGCATATCATGTATATAATCCCATATTATCATCTTTTTGCTGGCAATGTCACTCTTGAATAATCCAGAATGTTTATAGTGTTCTGTGTAATTTAAAGTCAAATGTTTCTATGAGTTATTAAAATATATTCTAATGCTAAGGCATAGAATACAGAAAGTTATCATACATAGAGTATAGTGCCATATTGATGGAATTTCATTTTTTTTTTTGCAGTGATGGGGATTGAACCCAGCCAGGGCCTTGTGCTTGGAAGGCAAGCACTCTACCAACTGAGTTATATCCCCAGCCCTGGAGGTTCATTTTTTTATCACATTTTTAAAAAAATGAATAAGTGACTATGAAGTATGTCATAAAAATAAAAATAAATATACTAATAAAACATTAATATGAAGTATATATGTAAAAGTAGGTAGATAGTAACTATTTACAGAAGTTTCAAATTTCATTACAAGTGTAAGGAATTTCCACAGAACCATGCCAGACATGGGAAATCACATAAGGGAGTATATTAAGCAAACAGTGTCTCCCTGCAGGGTAAGAGAGAAAATGAGAGGAAAAGAGAAAGGGTGCATGCTAGAGAGAGTGGAAAGCCAGGAGGATAGAGAACAGTGTGTAGGACAGACAGAAGAAGAATGGGAAAAGATGGCGGGGAAGCTACAGTAAAACAGTTGAATTCTGCCGGGCTAACAGGGGACCAATATCAGAGAAGGATACTTGCAAGCTAACTGATGAACCAATAGCTAGCTAGGATGTTCACAGATTGACAAGTGGTTGGGAGGCGGGCAAAATGGCTGTACCTGATGGGCAGGGGAGCAGCTTCATACATTACATTCCCCCATTTCTTTTTTTATAAGAAAATCTTTTGCTCTCCAGTTCTTTTTGAAGCCTTCTCTCTCCTTCCTGCCTAAGTGACTGGGGCTGGTTTTGCAGGTGAGATGTAAAAAGTCCATTCTCCTTCCAGACTTCCAAAGGCAGATGGTTTTCATGGACTTCATTTTCTCAATTTGACTGATTCCCTATTTCTACACTATCTGCCTGTCCCCAATTCTGACTTCATTTACCCCTCTAATTCTAGGAACTCCTTCACTGCTATAGGAAAAAGGGGTAATGACCGATCTGGCTTCTTTGACCTGGAAGGGGGCAGCATGGGACAAGCAGTTTGGAGTTCCCTTTTTAGAAATCAGGTCAATTGAGAGGCCCATGGTAGAAGTCTGACTGGGAAAAACAGGTTGTAAAGACATCTGGGGATGGGTGCTTCTATGAGAGAAGAACAAAAAGACATGAGTACTGAAATGAGATTGATACAATATAAATGTTGCAGAATCTGGAACATCCCAATGCATATTATAAAGATGACAGAAGTCAATAATTCCTCACCAGGGAGTGGACGAACTGAGAAGTTGTTCCCATAACAAGGCCTAGCAAAGGCTGGAGAGGACAAGGTCTTTATTTGGGAGCTTTAACATTGTCTAGGTTATCAGGAATGTAAACACAACATTTAATAGAGATACTAGCAAATATAGATTAAGCCTACCTGTGTCTGTAGGTCTTAAACTGACTAAAAACTTCTGACTCTGGCAGTTTAAGTTACATTTAAGTATTATTTCTTTTAGATGTCCAAGAATGGCTATATTTTGGTTTTAACTCTTTTGCTAGGTATTTAAGATCAAGCTGATCAAAGTGACCTGTTCCTGTCTGTTAAAGAGTCAGCTGAGTTTCCACAGGGGTCACTCATAGAGAACTTAAGAGCAGCTTCTTAGCTCCACCAGTGCCATTTGGTGAGGCAGGGTGTTCTGGATGAGGTGGCTTTCCTTGAAAGCACCAGGGATGTCTCCCTTTTTCCATGACCCTCCTCTGCAGCAGATGTACTGAGTGATTTTTTATCCTCTAGTGGTCTCATCAATCTCCTTGGTCAGGAGGTTGTGTGACCCAGAGTTGTAAAGCTCCTTGGAGAAGTCCTCTTGTTCCCTGGGTTCAGGCTGATTTTGAGGACAAGACCCAAATATGGACTTTTCTTGACCTCTGTTTAATCTCAATCAATAAGTTTGATCTTAACCATCAAGCAAGTCAGTCTCAGCAGTCATAAAGTAAGAATACTGGGCTTTAGCTTTAATGTCTATAACTTTACAGTTATTTACCCCCTTTTATCTAATTTGGGTTTACATTATCTGTCCTATAGGTGATGGTTTACTATTCCAAGTTAATTTATGATGTTTGCTCTTGAAGCAGTACTTCTGTAAAATATTGATCAGGCAACAATTAGAGTTTACAAGGAAAATACAAAATGGAATCACCAACAGTAAAACATTCAGTTTGTGCAATAGTTATCTTGAATTTTGGCTGAATTCCCATTTGAGATCACAGTAATTACAACAAACATCAAAATTTTGAACACAACTTTAAATGAGTTAAAGTCTGGTTTACTTTGGAGCCATTCTGACATGCAGCAGAGTTGTGAGGCAGAGCCTTATCTCAGGTAAGGCGGGGCTTTTCCTAAAGCTAATTTTTTCCTCTTCTGCTATGACTAGCATGACCAAATCTCAAGTTCAGTGAGGGGCAAAGGAATATTAGAAAATAAAGGTTTATAAACACCCTATTGATGACAGGTCCTATAATAGAACATTAAATGATAGGTTTACCATTACAGACAAGTTTAATTTGGAGAACAGCAGCTTGATAAGTTTTCTGCTTTAAAGACTTGTATACCTGGAAAATATGAACACATTTAATATATGAAGAATAATGTTTTTAAGTATGTTACTCCATGGAATAACTGTATAAATTAATTAGATGTCTCTAACAAACACATTTGAGTAATCCCATACATGTCAACTCTAATTCACTCATCTTATTGTAGAAAAAACAAGATATCAGACAAGTGTGCCAACAGTATTTGCTGTCTCTTTCCTGTTGAAGAAAAGTCCTAGAAAAATTGATGTTAGACATTTTATAAACATCCACATTTTATTAGTTTGACCACTTAGAGACTTGTGAGTTAGTTTTAAGGACATTTTACTTCTATTAGTTTACCAAATTTAAATTGAACCTTTTTAAATCATGTGAATTAAAAATATTTGGATCCATTTTTAAAATTTTAATTTTTATGCATGCTTATATTTAGCACAAAAGCAAAGGCCGTGTCATATTTATCTCCTTTGCAATGTAATGGATGTTCAAAAATAACTTGGAGTTGGATCAAAAATCATTAACCTAGGTATGTAGTGTTGCCGCCCATGGCAATTTGTTACTGCCTGCAGCAACAATTGCACGGGTATTTATCGGAGGTGGACTGGAAACTGAGCTACTTCTATTTTCTCTTTAGTGCGCTGCTTTCTTGCTTGTTTACTTCCTAGTTTATAGAGGAAGAAAGACTTTGAAAGGAGAGAGAGAGAGAGAGAGGCTTTGCATAAGAGAGAAAGAGAGACTTTGCTTAAGAGAGAGAGACTACATTTTGAGATCTATATCTTCTTAAATCCTGCATCCTGCAAACTAAAGGTGCGTGCTATCGGAGGAGCTTCTGTAATCTGCCATCTGCCTTCTGCCATCATTCAGAGGTGCTGCTTCTCCATGCTTATCCGGTTATCCTCTCTACTATCTGCTTATCTGATGGTGCTTCCTATAGGTGTGTCTTATATACCTAAGGCAGCCAATCAGTTTAGGATTAGCACAATTGAGGCATGCCCCTCCATACCAATCAAGAAAGAATGAGGAATATCTGTTGACCACTAGCGCAGAGGAGACATTAACTAATCAGGCAAAAGTAGATCACGCTGTGTTAACACTATGCGCCACCTCTTGGCTCAATGCCAGCCGCCCTCCTAGGGCTACCCAATCATGTCTTCTGCATGTAAGATCAAAATTGTGAGCTCAAAAATATAGCATTTAAGAAAAACAAAAGTCCTAGAAGAAAAAATGATAATGGTTATTAATTAAAGCATGAGAAAATGAGAAGGAGAGAAAAGTTGAAAGGGAGAAAAGTATTCTGAGTTGAGCCCAGAGAAATTTTAAATGGACACTTTTTTCCTTGGGCTTCAGGCTGGTTTCCCACAGTGTCTTCCCCATTTACATTTCAATGTAAGCCTTGACTGAGATCTGAATCTGAAAGGGGCTAATATGTTCTAGCAGAAACTTGATGCTTAGGTCCTTTTAATTTAAGTTTGGAGGCACTTGAGCCTGCAGGGAGAGCCAAGAAGTGAGAAACAAAAGACTTGAAAATAAGGAATCCCTTTCATCTGCCCACTTCCTCATGGAAGCTGTGTGCCATTACACAAACGGATTTTGATGGCTTTAAGTACTGGGGGTTGGGCGAAGGGTTCCCAGGGTGGAATCTGCCAGATTGGAGGATCCAGATTCCATGGTGGGGACTGATGCAGCCGAGTCTGTGGCCAGGTCATCCCGAGGCCAGAGTACTGGGCTGGAGATGAGGGGCAGCACATTGATCATGTCATCACACAAAAATCAATGTGGGGCCAGGCAAAAGCCAAGAAGAGTTGAGGACCTGATATCAGGATTTTCAAGGATGACTGTGTGGAATGCATGAGCATGAGATGAGCCTTAACCCTGAGAGAGATCTCCACCATAAAATCGGGAATCCACCCAGCAGATAAACCAGCATACTCACCAACCCGAAGTCCAGTGATAAATGCAGAGCAGAGTGACACGGCAGAATGGAAGGTGGGGCCGTATCCAGGGACACTGGGTCATCAGATGGGGTTCCACTCCCTTAAGAGACAGTGGAAGATTCCATCCAAATCATGGTACCAATGTAAGGAATTTCCACGAAACCATGCCGGACATGGGAAATCACATAAGGGAGTAAATTAAGCAAACAGTGTCTCCCTGCAGGGTAAGAGAGAAAATGAGAGGAAAAGTGAAAGGAAAGAGAAAGAGTGCATGCTAGAGAGAGTGGAAAGCCAGGAGAACAGTGTGTAGGATAGACAGAAGAAGAATGGGAAAAGATGGCAGGGAAGCTACAGTAAAACAGTTGAATTCTGCCGGGCTAACAGGGGACCAATATTAGAGAAGGATACTTGCAAGCTAACTGATGAACCAATAGCTAGCTAGGATATTCACAGATTGACAAGTGGTTGGGAGGCGGGCAAAATGGCTGTACCTGATGGGCGGGGGAGCAGCTTCATAGTTACAACAAGCTCTTATTGAATACCCTGGGATATGTCTTAACTACTTTGATAAATAAATTTTGTGTACTGCTGTTCTAAAAGTCATTGTTTTCAACCCTAAAACGTACTGTAATGTATAAATATTTAGAACATTTGTATTACATGCCTGCACCATGTGGAATGGAAGAGTAAGTGTTCACAAAGTGACATTCAGTTTTAAGACTAGAAGATAAGGGTCTGGGTATATAACTCAGTTGGATAGAGTGCTTGCCTTGCAAGCAAAAGACCTTGGGTTCAAATCCCCAGCACCACAAGGAAAAAAAATAGAAGATAATTGAATCTGTATACCTAAAAACTTGCCAGGATTAAAATACAAAAGGAGGATGCAATTGCTTGAAGAATAAAAGAGGAAAAGTCACACAATGGGCAGATCTCCAGGGCTTAGTATTTCTAGTTTGTAAATTAATTTTTGCACCTCTTTCTGCATTCCCAATCCTCTTCATTCTTCATTCTGATTTTTGCCTGTGGACATAAACCTCAGAGAGGGAGGCATAAATCAAGCATACCAGACCAAGTGCTCTTGAGTCACTCTTTTTACATAATTAGTAAAACCATGAGATATCTTTTTCATATGGACATGCTAGATAATAGTAAGAGTGATGCTGCATATATATAGTGCTTCCTCCTAATGTGTAAATGATATTAGCTGCTAAGTTTTATGTATTTTATTCATAAAATTCCTTTGTATGTGTAGGGTAAATTCTTTAAATCAAGTTGAGTTCAGCAGAGAACAAGGATTTCAAAAAGTTAAATGAATATTTTTATCATTGTGTAAAATTAGAATACCTTTAAATATTTCAAATGAAAACTAGAGTCAACTATAATGCAAATTGATATGCAAAATAATTCCAAAAAAATCATATTCTTAAATATTTCTTTATCTTCTCCACTTTCCACACTTCCCACAAAAATATACTTTATGCAATTGTCTCCCACTGTAAGAGTAAACCTGAGGGTAATTCAGACATCAAAATATTCCTTACAGCAAAGTCCCAGGGGAAAACTGCAGTCCATTTAAGCTTGTAACAAAAATAGTCATGGCAATTTGCAGCCTGAAATCTACATAAAGTGTTTTTCTCTTTTTAGGGCATGAATATCCCCAGGAAAGGGAAATGAGCCACCTTCAAGGCACTTCACTCTTCACACAGTGATGAAAGGACTGTGCTATGACTTCCAACCTGGTAGACCCTTTTCTCATGGAACATATATCTCAAAATATGCAGCACAAGTTCATCCAGAAACCAAACCACCTTGCTGGAAAACAAATGGTTAGTTTGCTTTTCCTCTTTCTGGGAAACTTCTTTCAATAAAAATTTTCATTTCATGAGCACAAATTTCATACAAACACAAAGATCCAAAGTTCCAGGCAGATGAAGCTTTTTCTCTTTCAAAGTTTTTAGTAAGTGATTTTTTTAAAAGTATAGAGTTTTAGTAGGATGTTTTACAAATCAGCAATAGGCATGGCTTCTCTATAACAAGCAGCAATTAGCAATACAGTAGCAGCAATCTTCCTTCTTCCTTCAGCTCCTATCCCCTTTTACATCTTATGTAGAGCAGGTCAAAGGCACACACAATATTGTAGGTGCTTCAGTGCTGTCCTGGTTCCTAATACACTCCACTGTGTATCCCCTCACATGGACCCATTGGATAAAGGTGGTCAGCTCTGAGTTTCAGAAGGTTGAGATTGCCTGCCTGGGTACTGATGCTGATTAGTATGTGAAAACTAACATAATTTCTACAGATGTCTCTCCTTAGCCCCATAATCTGATATAAATTGTGTGAAATTGTTCTCTTACCCTATAATGTAGTTTCTAGTGTATTAACATTGATATTCAATGTAAGGTCACCATAATTTACTGTAACACATGCTTGAGTTTTAATCTTTGAGTGCAAAAGGAAGATGATATGAGAAAGAAATGCAGAAGCATGAGTGTTAAAGCTAAATTTTTATATCTGTCTTTGTCAGTCTGAGTCAACTGTGGGATCCTGTGAAGAATGGCATTGCCTTCAACAAATGAGTAAACTTGGGCCTAAGCACTGAAGAAGAAAGAGAATGCATAAACCTTCAGAGGTGACAGAGGACACTTCCCTTACATATATCAATGACTACGTCATCTGAATGTCAAAGGAAATTTAGAAAATTCTTTGTGTGTGCAAAATAATTCTTGTAGCATTAATGGAAATGTATCTCATACTCTATTTAAATTCACTGCATCTTACTTTATGGTAAAATTTTATGTATGTATGCAAAGGGAAAAATCTGTCAAATTATTAACACTGATTTTCATTAATATTTTTCATGATTTTAAGTCTTAGTATTAAAAAAAACTTCCTTTAAATAAATCTTCCACAATGTATACATAATTGTAATATTGATATCTTTATTTTCATAACAAAACATCATTTTTTTCTGAAACAAATGCAATATTGGTGGGCAATTTAATAAAGTATTCACTGCATTGATACAGTCTTCTAATTTTATTGTGAACTGCCCTCTCTCCTCTATTTCCAGCCATATTGTATTGGCAAATTCAATTAAAATCATGGACCTTTTCTCATTAAGTTCTTCTTTGTAGAACCCCAGATTCCTTTAAGTATAAAATATTGAGCTCTCACATTCTTTCCATTCTCTAATTTCCTTCAGTTATTTTTCTTTCCTCCACATTTAACTTGAATTTTATGTTTATCAAGATAAGATCTCACAGATGAATTCTGGTTACTTTTTAAAAATTTTGATTAGCACATTAAAATTACAAATACAAATAAAAATAGGGTTTATTTTGACATAATTATAGAAGCACAGAATATAACTTTCTCCAATTCATTCCCTGGTTTTCTCCAATTAAATTTTCTCCTTGTTCCCTTGTTGGCTGTTCTCTATTCTCTTAGTCTTTCTTGTATTTATTGACACATGCCATTTATGGTTTTATCATTTATTTATTTACTTATTCATTCATTTTTTTTTGTCTTTGGCAGTAAATTCCACTTTGATATAATTGTATAAGCATGGAATATATCCTATTTTAATTAGAACCTTACTTTGAGGTTGTAACTGATGAAGTAGTTCACTGTGATATTTATATATATACATACACACACACACACACACACATATATATATATGTTGAAATGTTTTTATTTATTTATTTGTTTCCCATTTGTATATCCTCTTCTCTAAATTGTCTCTTCAATTCTTTTGCCCATTTACTTATTGGGTTTCTTTTTGGTATTAAGTTTTTTACAATTATTCTTTATCCTGGAAATTAACACCCTATCTGAGGAGCAGGTAGCAAAGATTTTTTTCCCCAATGTATAGTATTTTTCTGTGAACTGCATAGTGTTCTTTATTTCTTTTTCAGTGGATTTATTACTGATGTGTGGAAATGTGTTTGATTTCTGGATATTTATTTTATATTCTGCTACTTTGCTGAATTCATTTACTGCTTCTATAAGATATTGGTGGAATTTTAAGAATCTTACCAATATAGAATTATATCATTGTCAAAGAGTCATACTTTGAATTATTTTATTATTTTATATATATATGTATATATATATATATATATATCTTTAATTTCTTTCTGTGTAATTTCTCTGGCTAGAGTTTCAAAGACAATGTTGAATAAAAGTGGTAAAAGAGGGCATCCTTATCTTCTTCCAGTTTTTAGAGGGAATCCTTTCAATTTTTCTCCATTTAGAATCATATTGCTCTTTGTTTTATTAATATGACTTTTATGATGTTGAGTTACATTCCTACAAGCCCTAGTTTTTCTAGTGTTTTGAACATGGATTGTTGCTGTATTTTGTCAAATGCTTTTTCTGCATCTATTAAGATGGTTCTATGATTCTTGTTTTTAAGGCTATTGATCTGATGAATTACATTTATTGATTTCCATATGTTGTACCAACCCTGCATCCCTGGGATGAACCCCACTTGATTGTGGGGCACTGTCTTTTTAACATTTTTTTTGGTATGCAAATTGCCAGAATTTTATTGAGAATTTTTGCTAGTATGTTCATCAGGGATATTGCTCTGAAATTTTCTTTCCTTAATGTTTCTTTGTCCAGTTGTGGAATCAAGATGATATTAGCCTCAGAATGAGTTTAGAAGGATTCCCTTCTTTTCTATTTCATGGAAATATTGAGGAGTAATGTTGGTAATTCTTTGAAGGACCTGTAGAACTCAGCAGAGACTCCATCTGGCCCTGGGCTTTTCTTACTAGGTAGCTTTTAATGTTTTTCTATTTAATTACTTGAAATCATTCAGTTTATATCACGTATGACCTCCTGATTCAGTTTAGGTAGGCTATGTATCACTGTAAATTTTTCAATGTCTTCAATATTTTCTATTTTATTGGAGTATAAATTTTTATTATAGTTTCTAGTTATCTTCTATATTTCAGTTGTATCTGTTGTGATGTTTCCTTTCTTATCATGTATTTTTTTAATTTGTGTTTTCTCTTTTTCTCTTTGTTAGTGTGTCTAGGGGCTTAACAATTTTTTGATTATTTTCAAAAACCAATTTTATGTTTTTTCAATTTTTGTTTGTTTCAATTTCATTGATTTTTGTTCTTATTTTAATTATTTCCTCCCTTCTACTCTTTTTTGGTGTTGGTGTGTTTTTCTTTCTCTGGGGTTTTAAGATGTAATGTTAGATCATTTATTTGTTGACTTTTAATTTTTTTTTAATAAATGAGCTGAATGTGATGAAATTTTCTGTGCCTTCATAGTGTCCCAGACATTTTGGTATTTTGTATTGGTATTCTCATTTAACTCTAAGTATCTTTCCATTTCATTCTTTACTTCTTCTACTATCCATTCATCATTCAACAGTATATTTATTATTTAATATCCGTTTGTTAGAGTTGCTTCCATTTTTTATCTTTGATTACTTATTTGAGTCCATCACAATCTTATAGAATGCAAGGTATTATCTCCATTTTGTTGTATTTACTAGGAGTTGATTTGTGGTGTAAGGTATGATCTATTTTAGAGAAGAATCGATGTGCTTCCAAGAAAAAAAGTGTATTCACTTGTTGATGGATGAAATATTCTACATGTATAGGTTTTGTCTAAATAATCAATTGTATTATTTAATTCTATAGTTTTAGTTTTTGTTTAGAACATCTGCCCAGTAGTGAGAGAAATATGTTAAAGTCACCCAGTAAAATTGAATTGTGGTCTAGTTGATTTATGAAATTGAGAAGAAAGTTTTGATGTACATAGATGCTCCATTGTTTGGAGCATATTTACAATCATTGTGTCTTGTTGCTGTGTAATTCCCTTCAGTGGAATGAAATAACCTTCTTTGTCACTTCTGATTAACTTTGGTTTAAAGTACCCTTTATCTGATATGAGGATGAAAACCTCTGGTTGTTTATGTAATCCATGTGAGTGACATTTTTTCCCCCATTTTTTCACTTTCAGTCTGTGGATGTCTTTGCCTATGTGGTGAGTCTTTTGTAGACAGCATATTGTTGGATCTTCTGTTATAACTTTCAAATCTACATCCATTGATTTTTGAGTTTGGCTCATTAATATTCAAGGTTATTACTAAAATTTGACTTTTTTCCCCAGTCATGTTGGTTTATTTCTGGCTTTTAATTTGATTTAGTTTCTCCCTTTTTCAGATGAACATCTTACACTTTTTAATATACTCACATTTATACAAAAGTTTCCTTTTATAAGCAACTTCTTCATCAGTTACATAAAACAGAGGTATTGCTGTTGTCCCTGCACCCCTTTTTCTACACACAGAAAAAAAATAATAAATGCTATCTAACCTAGAATTCAACTTTAGAATCTGGTAACTTCATGCAGCCGAGCACAAGTCTGAGTTTCTACAGAGCTGAACTGAGACTCCATTTGTGTTTCATGCCAAAGCGGCCCAAAGAAAGTCATCCATTGCTGTCTGAATTTCATTGCTGTTGAAGAAGAAGATCCCCAATGTTTCAAAACATGAATTCATGGTCTCTGTTTCTGTACTGTTCAACTTAACTTTGCTCTCCAGAGCAGATTGGTTTTCAACATGGAAGGTAACCTCAGTTTGGGTCTCCATGTCTGATGAATCAGTATTCATGGAAAAGCTGAAGTGTTTCAGGATGCTGATGAGGGGCAGATGAGGGCTACTGTCTAAAAAGAATTTTAAATCTGTGTGTTAACATGGCAAACATCTGAAGTTCAAAGAAAGTGAGAACGTCCCCTGTACCCATAAACAAGTCAGTTTTCATCTCTATGTCCAATGATCCTAAGACTGGTTAACTGCAAAGAAAATGGCAATTATGAAGAATGCAAGCAGCAATAAATGTTGTCAAGGAGGTCGGGGAAATGGTACACTCATATATTGCTGGTGGGATTGCAAAATCATGGAACAATTATGGAAAGCAGTGTAGAGATTCTTCAGAACACTTGGAATGGAACCACAATTTGACCTACTTATCTCACTCCTTGGTTTATACCCAAAGGACTTAAAAGCAATATACTACAGGGATGCATTTGTATCAATGTTTGTAGCAGCTCCATTAACAATAGCTAAATTATGGAACCAACTTAGATGCCCTTCAACATGTGAATGAATAATGAAAATATGATATATACACACACAATGTAATATTACTTAGCTTTAAAGAAGAATAAAATTCTGGCATTTTCTGGTAAATGGGTGGAGTTAGAGAACATCATACTAAGTGAAATAAACCAAACCCAAAAGAGCCAAAGGATGAATGATTTCTCTGATATGTGGAAGCTAATTCACAATAAAGGGGGGATAGGGAAAATAGTTACTTTATTTTAGCCAAAGGGGAGTGAAGGAGAAGGGTAAAGAATGATAGTGAAACAGATATTATTACCTCATGTAAATATATGAATATGTGCCATATGTGATCATGCAAAATGTATAATCAGAAAAATGAGAGATTACACTCTATGTATGATCTATCCAAATAAATAAATGTATTCTACTGTCATGTACAACTAATTAGAACAAATTTTTTAAAATTTAAAACAATTCTTGGTTGGCATCCATTTTCTTTCCAAGCTTGAATATGCAGTTCCATGACCTCCTAGTTTTGAGGATTAGGATTGAAAAATCAGTTGAGATCTGAATTTTCTTCCCTTATACATAATTTCCTTTTTTTCTCTCATGGACTTTAAGATTTTATCCTTATTCTGTATTTGTCATTTTTATTATAATGTGTTTTGATGTGGGTCTGCTGTAGTTTTGTACATTTGGGTTCTTGTAAGCCACCTGTATTGATTTCCATTTCATTCTTTAGGATTGGAAAATTATCTGATATAATGTCATTGAAAAGATTGTGCATACATTTGGGTTGTATCTCTGCTCCTTCTTTTATCCTGATAACTCTTACATTTGGTTTTTCATGTTATCCCATAATTCTTAGAAGTTCTCTTCATGGATTCTTATCATGTTCTCTCCATGGTCGACTTTTTCTCAATATTAAATATTTTGTCTTCATTATCTAAGAGTCTGTCTTCCAAATGATCTAGACTGCTGCTGCTTTCCATTGAATTTATAATTTGATTATTGACTCCTTAATTTAAATGATTTCTGCTCATTATTTTTTTCATAATCTCTAACTCTTTATTGAAGTGATCTTTTACTTCCTCTATTTTCTCTTTGATTTCACTCTTTATACCATTATTTACTTCTCAGATCAGGTTAACTATGTTCATTCTAAACTCCATGGACCTTTCTTCTGTTGTCAACAGTGGCTTCTCTTATTGGAGCATCTTGGTTTATCTGTGGCATGTTGTTCCCTTGTTTTTTCATTTTGCTGTGTGTTTTCCCATCTAGTTGTATAGTTCTGATGTAATATAGCTTCTTTCTTGGCATTGAAGACTTCCAGTGTCCTGCTTTTAAGAGGGAGAACAAATCAACAAAACCAGTACAAACAATGTACAGTCTCCAATCTAAGAGCTCCCAGCAAGTCATCTGCTGCCCTCTTGCTGTAAACAGTAATGATGAGTTCATTCACTGTCAACAATAAAAATGGAAAACTTGCCAATCAGAATTTCAATCTCAAATAAGGAACAAAGAAAGAACAGAATCAGTGCAGGACATGGTGTTCATGAGGAAGAAAGAAGTCAGAATCAAAAATTAAAAGAAAGAGTGAAAGAGGATCCAACAGATTGGTTGTTTGGTGGAGAAAAGTGAGAAAGGGAAATGAGGAAGATAGACAAGTGAGAGGAAGAATACATATAGGGAGAAGAAAAAAATAAAAATATAAGTATGTACAAAATATACAACAGAATGCAAAACACCATGCATATATCACCATCTTCAACAAACTTATGCACAAAAAAATCTTGTTCCAAATATGATGTAGAGAGATGCCAGAGAAGAAAGAAATAAAAATAAGATAAATCTCAGTGAAAAATTGAACAACTGTCTCTGCCAGTATCCAAACATTTCTCAGCCCTGTCTCTGACTTCCAGAAAGACTGCCTGGCCCAGATAGGCCCTGGGTGAACCAGTACTATCTCACTGACCTGGGTCTCAGATGTCCTGCATTTGGCCACATTGCAATCGCAAGATCGCAATGCCACTGGAATTTGGAAAGAAATCACCAGGGATGAGTAATCCTGAGAGAGAGAATAACTAGATGGCAGAAACCTGCATTTCCTGGAGGAAGACCCCAGTTGCATCCAAACTTCTAGGCACCCTGATATTAAATCTCCAGGTCCTGGCCAGTGTCCACAGACAGGGGCAGATGCAATCCAATATGATTGTGGCAGCAAAACATTCTGGCACCCCAAAGAAACCCCAGGCTCTGGCCAGTGTCTCAAAATGGTTGTGATCATGTGCAAACCATCCGGGTGTCTCCCTGGCAGTGGATCTCAGGGCAGTTGTGGTAATGATAGTAGCAGGAGTCTGTGGCAGCAGGCAGGGAGTCAGCAGCAGCTGCAGATGTTGGTAGTGATGGCAGCAGGTGGGGCACTGAGGCAGCAGTGGCAGTGGCATCAGCTGTAGCTGCAACTGCAAGAGCACCCAGAGTAGAAACCATCATGTGACCTCCAGGGAGTTGCAGTGTCTTTGATGGTAGTGGTGTTTTGAGAGCAGGGTGGTATCTGTGCTGCTAACTGTCTCAAGGACAAACAGGACTGCTGGGCCCCTGTGCTTACCAAGGTTGTTAAGAGATATTTGTCCGAGGAATGTGCGGTTGCCTGGAGACCTTATCCGTCAAGGACGGGAGTGGGGCTTAGCCCCGACTCATCTCCTACATAGTTCACCCCTTCCCTCCTCCCTTCTTCCACTAGGACCGTTCAGTTCTGACAGGACCCAATGAAAATCAAATAGATTGGCCGGACCCAACCAGAGGAGGTTTAGCTGTTCAAATGTTAACCAATTAAAAGAACACTGTAAAACTGCTTGCCTTTGATTATAAAAACCCTGCTGACAAGGGCTCAGGGCCTCTCTTAGCATCACTGGTTAAGGACGCAGAGGACCGGGTTCGAACTTGCTAATAAATGGCTCTTTGCTGCTTGCATTGATGGTGGTCTCTGGTGGTCCTTGTGGGGTCTTGAGCCTTTGGGCACAACATATGGAGGCTCGCCCGGGATCCCCAAGCCCACCCAGACACCTGATCATAGAGTCATAAGTGACACCTTCAGCCGGTGAGTAAGGCATTGCCGTGTGTTTTCTGGTCTGAATTGCCTGCATGTTCTGGTTCTGGGCTGGCATAGTCCTGGTGGACGCACTATAGGACCCCAGCAGGGTCTCGGGAGACGTCCCCTCGACCCGTCGGGCGACTTGTCGCATCTGGTGACTTTTGTCACATCTGAGTAGTTTGTGCTGCATTCTGGCGATTCATCGCATCTGGTGACTTTTGTCATATCTGAGCAGTTTGTGCTGCATTCTGGCGATTCGTCGCATCTGGTGACTTTTGTCACATCTGAGAAGTTTGGGCTGCATTCTGGCGATTCATCGCATCTGGTGACTTTGTCACATCTGAGCAGATTTTGCGCTGCATCTGAGCAGATTTTGCACTGCATCTGGGCAATTCTGTTGCATTTGGGTGACTCTCACATCTGGGCAGCTCTTGCACAGCATCTGGGCAGCTTCTGTGCTGCATTCGGGTGACTTGTCACATCTGGTTAACTCTTTGTCCCATTTGGGCATTGTGTTGCACCTGGGCAACTCCTTGATATAATTGGAAATTGTTTGTTTTTGTTGACAAAGTACCAGCTAGCCAATTTTTGATTTAGCATGCTATGTGTCTGTCTGTTTGTGTATTGTACTATATGGTCTTTACTCTTGCCTTCTATTAAATTCTTCATTGTGTTAATCCAATCTTAGGCTTAGGGATACTCATTGCAGGGTACTTTGCAGTCCTTCTCCTTGTTCCTGAGAGATTTATTTACTCCAATCCCCCTAGGCAGAGAGCTCAGCAGCTCCATTCCTCAAAAATAGTAAGAAATAATGTTTTGTGATTTTCTGCATTCAAACCTAACCTGATTTCTCAACCAGGAAAAAAAAGGGTTAAAAGAGTCCTGGGTGATCCTCCCTCCCCCCTGCCTGGCCTTGCTGAAGCCTGCATTGGAGTGTAGGCTGCAGCAGTCTCAGCGGGAAAGGGGAGTAACCTGAAGAAAAAAAAAAGGTGTTCGTTTTAAACTCCTGGGCCGCTACACAGAACTAATTCATTCTCTAGGATTCTTGTTTTGTTTTGTTTTTTCTCTAATGCTGTATTTTTGAGCTCATAATTTTGATCCTGCATACCTAGGTTAATGATTTTTTTTTATCAGTTCTATTTTTATTCAACTAGAGTTTTTGAACATCTGTTACATTGCAATGGAGATTCACCTATAAAGTTACAAGGCCTTTGATTTTGTATTATTTGTATGTCGTGCTAATGTCATGTTTTGTCTGTATCAAAACTGAGCGCTCCTAAAATTAAAATTTAAAAATGGATCCAAATACTTTTATTCACGTGATTTAAAAAGGTTCAATTTAAATTGGGTAAACTAATAAAAGTAAAATATCTTTAGAAATAACTTGCAAGTCTCCAGGTGGTCAAACTAATGAAATATTGATGTTAAACAATGTCTAATATCAATTGTTTCTAGGACTTTTCTTCAACAGGAAAGAGACAGCAAATACTGTTCAGGACACTTGTCTGATATCTTGGTTTTTACAGAATAAGTGAATTAGAGTTAACATGTATGGGATTACTCAAATGTGTTTGTTGGTGACATCTGATTAATTTGCAAAGTTAAAATGTTCACTGTTAAATAACATCAAGTACTTTTAACTCCTTAAATTACATGGGGTAACATACTTAAACATTATTGGTGTTTTCATAAGTTGGTAAATTAAAAAGAGTTTAAAATTGCTTTGTGTCATTACTAAAAACAAGGTTATTAAAAGTTATGTTCTAACAGATAAAACCTCAACTCGGAGGGTGAGTGTTCCATCTGCTCCCTTACCACTTCCCCCTGCTCCCCCTCCAGTTCTGCTAAGCTTCAAGGAGCTCTTAGATTTGGATTTAGAGCTACCATCTCCCCTTTCACTGTGTTTCAATTAGAGTACTATAAACCACAAAGTATTTTATCTTGTTAAATCGGAGTAATTTGTCTAAATTCAAAAATTTCATAAGAGTTGTTTCAGAATGTGGACAAAAAGGGGTCAACAGATAGGAAAGAGAAAAATAAAAGGTTCTGGGTTTAAAAATATATTTAATAAAAAGAAAAAAAAAATGTTTCTGGGTAAGAAAGTGCCTGTGTGATGGAACACATGAGAGTCTAAGTAAGTGCTAAGAAAGTCTGTGTGTAAGTAAAGGGCAAGTTTCAACAAGTCTGTGTGTAACTAAGTTGGTTGTGTGTATGTGAGACAGCTAAAGCTATTTAAGGTGTTTCCTAAGGTGAAATACTAATGTTCTGATATAAGCCAAAGTTTAATCTATATGGTAAAATGACATGGTAAAATAACAAGGATTTCTTAGAAACACTAATTTACTCTTAACTTTGTGTCTATTAAGTTTTATTCTTTAAAACAATTAGTCTTAAAAATTGGGGTTTATACAATTATGGTTAAACAACTGTTAAGAGTATTGTATTATGTTACAGAGTCTAAATTTTTCTTTAAAAACTAAATTTAGTAAGATTAAAGTGTCAAGGTAATCGTAAAATGGTCACTCCTTGCATATTAAATGTATTCATATTTTCCAGGTATACAAGTTTTTTTAAGCAGGAAATTTGTCAAGCTGCTATTCTCCAGAATAAACTTGTCTGTACTGGTAATATTAAACTTAAAGAGTACATTTTATTGAGGATTTATTTCTATCATTTAATGTTCTATTATGGGACATATTATCAGTAAGGTATATGTAAAATTGGTTACTTATTTCACTGAGATAAAAATTTAAATGTAAATGTATATCTAAGAGTTAGTGACAGCCTGATTTGTTTAACGGTTCACATTGTAAAAGGTAAAAACATATTGCTACACACAAAAAAAGTTAAAAGCTCTCTCAGCCTTTCTTTGATTGATTCCTGTTCTGGATATAATGTTAGACTGTGTTAACTAATATTCATAGGGACTCAGAAATCAATATATGTAAACTTCTTAAAATGACATTTAAGAAAAAGTATAATGTACAATAGCAAAAATGGGACAACAATGACTGAGATTGGGGTCCCTGACTTCATGACTGTAGCATGTCTGGTACCTGGGAGTGTTCCTGTGTAGGAGCACAAGATGCCTAACTGCTGTGGCAGTGGCTCCCTAGGGAGGCTCTGTACAGGAGTCCTATCAGCTCTTACATTGATCTCAGGCACACAGTTCTTGGGCAGAAAGAAATTGTTTTGCTAGATAACCAGTGTTTTATCAGTTCCCTTCTCTAGTTCCTGCCCACCTTACAGTAACTTTGGACAGTGGACTTCTTTGAGAGCTACACGGGGTTCCTAACATTGCACTTTGCAGTTGTGGGAAAAAGTTATGTAGATGTTCTAGTCTCTGTAACTCTCCTGAAAACAAAGAATAATGCTTACATAGCCTTTAACCTAATAATAAGACATGTATAAATGTTGCTAACATAACTCTTTAGATCTGCATTTCCATCAGAGAACAGAGCTCCATCTGATCTCAGCTTAATCTTCAAAATCGGTGTTTATAAACCTTTATTTTCTAATACTCCTTTGACCCTCACTGAACTTAAAAATTTGGTCATGCTGGTCATGGCAAAAGGGACAAAAATTAGTTTTAGGATTAGAACATTTTACTTAAGACTTGTGAAGAGCCCTGCCTTACCTGAGATAAGGCTCTGCCTCACCCTGCTACATGTTAGAATGACTCCAAAGTAAGTCAGGCTTTAACTCATTTAAAGTTGTGCTCAAAAGTTTGATGTTTGTTGTAAAGATTACTGTGATCTCAAACAGGGTATATAATGTAGAACTCAGCCAAAATTCAAGATAACTATTATACAAGCTAAATATGTTTTTACTCTTGCTAATTTCACTGTGTAAAACTGTGCCTGTTACTATTTTGCAGAAGTAGCTGCTTCCAGAACATACAACCTAGGTAACTTGTGATAATAGGCCATCACCTTCAAAACAGATAGTATGTGGTAGTACTTTAATACAAGGGTAAATGACTGTAAAGTTATGGACATTAAAGTTAAAGCCCACAGCTCCCCACCCTATTCTCCCGGAGGAAGATCCAGACCCCCTTCTTGTTAACCTCCCTCCTTATATGCAAGCCCCTATTCCTCCTCAGGACCCAGGACTGCAGGCTGCAGAACAGAGAGAAGCGGCTGCAGCCGGAAATGAGGAAGAAAGAACTGGCTCGGGAGGGCTGGCAAGGTGAACCCGGAGCCGAGCCCAGCGGGCAGCCCGCCCCTCCTGACCAGAAACTCCAGATTCCACAATTGCTCTGCCACTCCGAGAAACTGGGCCGCCAGACAATGCTGGCAATCCCCGGCTTCAATATTGGCCCTTCTCTACAAGTGATTTATATAATCGAAAAAATCAAAATGCTAAGTTTTCCAACAACCCTAAAGACTTGATTTCCCTTTTAGATAGTGTCATGTTCACTCATCAACCTACTTGGGATGACTGTCAGCAGCTACTCCGGATTCTGTTCACAACCGAGGAACGTGAAAGAATCCAGATAGAGGCCAGAAAGTTGGTCCCCGGAGACGATGGACAACCTACTGTAAACCCTGACTTAATTAATGCTTCTTTCCCCTTGTCCAGGCCTCCGCGAGATTATGGGACTACAATATGGCTGAAGGTAGGGAGAGACTCCGGGTTTATCGCCAGACTCTAATGGGGGGTCTCCGGGCAGCAGCTCGTAAACCCACTAATTTGGCCAAAGTGTATTCAGTCATGCAAGAAAAACGGGAATCACCCTCAGCTTATTTAGAAAGATTAATGGAGGCATTTAGACAGTATACTCCTATGAATCCAGAGTCCCCAGAGAATCAGGCAGCAGTAGTAACGAGCTTTGTTAACCAGGCAGCACCGGACATAAGGCGTAAGTTACAAAAAATAGAGGATTTAGAAGGGAAAAGTATTCAAGACTTAATGAGAATAGCCCAGCGGGTATTCAATAACAGAGATGCACCAGAGGAAAAGCAGCTTAGGGCTACTAGGGAAATAACCAAAGCATTAGCAGTAGCAGTGCAGGGAGGGAGAGCAGAAAAAGAAGGAAAGAGACTCCCGAGTAATCGACCACCACTTGGGAACTCCAGAGTGCATGATCTGGGTCGGAATCAGTGTACTTCCTCCTTACAGACAATGGTATACGGTGCTGGATTTAAAAGATGCCTTTTTCAGCTTGCCTCTAGCTCCAAAGAGCCAAGAGCTATTTGCCTTTAAATGGACAGACATTGATGAGGGTATCAATGGACAACTTACCTGGACGAGATTGCCGCAGGGATTCAAAATTCTCCCACCTTGTTGGACGAAGCTCTACATGAGGACTTAGGCACCCTCAGTCCTCAACCCTGCTGCACTGCTTCCTGACCCTGACCTGGACACACCCATACATGACTGCTCGGAAATCCTAGCCCAGGTTCATGGGCTTAAAAAAGACCTGCAAGATCATCCGCTGCTTGATGTAGATGCAGTATGGTTCACAGATGGGAGCAGCTTTCTACATCAGGGTCAAAGGTATGCAGGTGCAGCAGTAGTGACTGAGACAGAGGTAATTTGGGCTGAGCCTCTACCAATAAGCACCTCTGCCCAGAAGGCAGAACTGATAGCCATGACTAAGGCTCTAACGATGGGAAAAGACAAAAAAAAAAAAAAATTTGACTGTATACATGGACAGTCGTTATGCCTTTGCAATTGCCCATATTCATGGGGCTATTTACAGGGAAAGGGGAATGCTAACCGCAGAGGGGAAATCTATTAAAAACAAGGAAGAAATTGTGTCCCTGATAGACGCCCTCTGGTTACCCAAGAAATTGGCTATCGTACATTTCCCTGGGCATCAAAAACCATCTGATCCAGCATCCAGGGGCAACTGCACTGCTTAGCAGACAAGGTGGCACGTGAAGTAGCCCTCCAGAGAGACTTGATCACGGTTGCTCAACTCCCAGACTCTGGCTCACGAACCTTCCCAAAAGACCCAACCTACACGGAAGAGGACTTATCATGGATTCGCCAGCAACCACTAGCCCAATGCTTAGATGGATTGGGGAAAGACTCTGAAAACTGGATGATACTTCCAGAACTGATGGGGCAGAAAGTGTTGCGCAGGCTCCACCAGTCCACCCACATGGGGACAAGAAAATTACAGGACTTGATGCTGCAAGCAGGAATTAGAATTAAAGGTGTGCAAAATAAGATAGAACAGATTGTCAAAAGTTGCAGAGTTTGTAAGTTAACAAATGCAGGATATAGCAAGTGGGAATCAGGAAATAGATTAAGGGGGGATAGACCAAGGGCATATTGGGAAGTTGATTTCACTGAAGTAAAACCTGGAAGGTATGGGTATAAATGTCTATTAGTTTTTGTAGATAATTTTTCAGGATGGGTTGAAGCATTCTCCACCAAGCGGGAAACGGCGCAGATAGTGGCTAAAAAGATTTTAGAGGACCTCCTGCCAAGGTAAGGATTTCCTGTGATGATAGGGTCTGACAACGGGCCAACGTTTACTTCACAGGTAAGTCAGGGGCTGGCTTCAGTACTTGGGGCAAATTGGAAACTGCATTGTGCTTATCGACCCCAAAGCTCAGGACAGATAGAGAGAATGAACAGAAGTTTAAAAGAGACCTTAACCAAATTAACCCTGGAGACTGGCGGTAACTGGGTGACTCTCCTTCCCTATGCCCTATATCGGGTGCATAATTCTCCCTATAAGATGGGACTCACCCCTTATAAAATCATGTTTGGGACCCCGCCTCCAATACTCCCTGATCTGACTGAAAGAAAAAAATGTAGATGATTTTGAACTTTTATCTTCCCTCCAGGCCCTGCAGAGGACCCACAGAGAAGTCTGGCCTAAGCTCAAAAGTCTGTACGAGTCAGGCCCGCCTCCTGTTCCTCACAACTTCCACCCGGGTGATTGGGTCCTAGTGAAGCGACATCGACAGAGCAACTTGGAACCACGGTGGAAGGGCCCCTACGTGGTCATTTTGACTACACCCACCGCTCTCAAAGTCGACGGTGTCGCCTCCTGGATTCATCACACCCACGCCAAGTTGACTGAACCCCTTTCCGACATCGTGCTTCCTGCCCTAGACGACTCTGCCTGGAGAGTGGACAGGTCTAAGGACAACCCGCTAAAGATCAAGCCTTGCCGCCATAGACTGTGACTATGTTCTTGCTTTTGATTTGTTCTTTTGTTCTGGCCATAACCATAGCTGTAGCTCCAGTTTTTGGATCCACCAACTTCAGCCAATATCAGCCCATTAAGCAGCAAGAATTAGAACAATAGAGATCCAAGATTGGCTCTCTAAATGTTCTTGGAAAGGGGGGATGTTGAGAGCAGGGTGGTATCCGTGCTGCTAACTGTCTCAAGGACAAACAGGACTGCTGGGCCCCTGTGCTTACCAAGGTTGTTAAGAGATATTTGTCCGAGGAATGTGCGGTTGCCTGGAGACCTTATCCGTCAAGGACGGGAGTGGGGCTTAGCCCCGACTCATCTCCTACATAGTTCACCCCTTCCCTCCTCCCTTCTTCCACTAGGACCGTTCAGTTCTGACAGGACCCAATGAAAATCAAATAGATTGGCCGGACCCAACCAGAGGAGGTTTAGCTGTTCAAATGTTAACCAATTAAAAGAACACTGTAAAACTGCTTGCCTTTGATTATAAAAACCCTGCTGACAAGGGCTCGGGGCCTCTCTTAGCGTCACTGGTTAAGGACGCAGAGGACCGGGTTCGAACTTGCTAATAAATGACTCTTTGCTGCTTGCATTGATCGTGGTCTCTGGTGGTCCTTGTGGGGTCTTGAGCCTTTGGGCACAACAGTGTCAGTGGTAGCAGCAGTTGTGTCAGCAGTGAACATTGCAGCCTGGGATATCAGGTAGCATCAAGAGGAGAAGACCTCCAGGTGATGGTGACTGTGACAGTGACAACAGCAGCAACAACACCTGCAGCAGTGACATCAGGGGCAGGTCTGCCCCAAGAGAAGACCTCTGGACTATGGTAGTTGTGCCTGCAACAGGAGCACCTGGGTAAAAGAACTCTGGTGGTCCATGTGGGCATGAGCAGCAAAGGCACCCATAGAATACACCTCCAGTCATCTGTGGCAGGGGCCTCAGGGGCAGTTGCTTTCTGCTATCCAGAGAAGATTTTATTTAAAGACTTTTAAATCAGCATATTATAGATATACATAAAATTCAACTTCACTGTAATTTATTCATATATATACATAAGACAGTTTGTTTTGATTTATTCTACTGTTCATTCCACTTTTTTTCCTTCCTCCTTCCTTATAACCCCTTTCTCTACTCCACAGATGACTCTACTATTCATTGGATTCTCCCTTTTTTCATTATTTCATCTAGCATTCACATATGAGGGGAAATATTTGACCCTTGGCTTCCTGACTCTGGCTTATTTCACAAAGAATCATGTTCTCCTTTTTCATCAATTTTCCACCAAATGCTATTATTTCATTCTTCTGTGTGACTTAGTAAAACTCCATTGTGTATGTACACCATATTATCTTTATTCCTCAGTCTTTTGATGGGTATGTGGGCTGGTTCTGTAATTTGGTTATTGTGAATTGTGTTGACATAAATGCTGATATGACTGTGTCTCTATAGTAGACTGATTTTCGATCCTTAGATATATATTGAAGAATGGGACAACTGGGTCAGATGTTGTTCCTATTCCAAGTTTTGAAAGAGATAGCCACACAGATTTCCAGAATGGTTATACTAATTTGATGTCCAACCAACACTGCCTAAGTGGACATTTACCCCACTTTATTCCTTTTCTTATGTTTTAAAATTCTTTTTAGATATACATGACTGTAGAGTTTGTTTGACATAACACATGGAATATGACTTCCCATTCTTGTGCTGTACATGATTGGAGTTACACAGGTCATGTATTCATATAGAAACATAATAAATTAAAATCTGTTTAATTCTACTGTCTCACTTATTCCCATCCACCTCCTTTCCCTTAATCCTCCTTTCTCTAAGCCAATAAGCTTTTATTCTACTCTTCCCCCCAAAATATTCTATTAGGTGGATTCCCACATTATTCTTGATAAATGGTACTGTAAATGGAGTGAGATAAAAATCTTCATTTAGTTCTTTTTGAACTTAATAATTTTATTGAAGTATAGAAAAAGGACAAGGGCACAATAAAAATAGACTTTCTCCTCCATGCAGTTTCTATATGCATTTCACTGATTGCTAGATCTATTGAACATGTTTTCATATATATGTTGGCCACTTGTATTTCTTATTTTGAAAAAATGTCTGATTAGATTTTTGCCCATTTTTGAATTGGGGAGGTTCTTTGTTTTAGTTCTTTTTATAATCTGTATATTAATTTTATGTCTGAGGAGTAAATGGAAAAGATTTTATCACATTGGTAAGGCTCTCTCTTCACATTCTTATTTCCTTTACTGTACAGAAGTTTTCAAATTTGATTTCATTCCACTTATTGATTCTTGGTTTTATTTCTTGTGATTTTGAAGTTTTGTTAAGAAAGTTGGTGCTTATGTCAATATGTTGGAGTATTGGGCCTTCATTATCTTTAAGCGTACAGATTCTATGTTAATTTCTAAGTCCTTGGTTCACTGGAGTTGGCCTTGGTGCAGGGTGAGAAATAGGGATCAAGTTTTTTTTTTTTTTTCCTACATATGGATATCCAGTTTTCAGAGCACCATTTGTTAAAAAGTTTCATTTTTCTCCACCCTATAATTTTGGCACTTTATCATATATCAGGTCACTCTATCTATGTGTATTTTCCTGAGTTTTATATTCCATTGGTCTTAAGGTCTGTTCTGGTGCCAATAGAATGCTGTTTTTATAATAAAACTCTACAATATAAATGGATATCTGTTATTGTGATGCTTTTAGCATCACTTTTTTTTATTCAGAATTGCTTTGGCTCTTCTATGTCTCTTATTGGTTGAAATAAATTTTAGAACTGCTTTTTTTGTCAGTGTGTGTTGTGGAGAATGACATTGATAGTTTGATTGCTATTGTATTGAATCTGTTTACTGTTCTAGGTAAAACTTTTGATAAAATAAGTCCTGCTTATTCAAAGACATGGGAACTAGTTTCAACTGCTAAGGTCTTCTTCCAATTTTTCCTTTAGTGTTCTGTAGTTTTCATTGTTGATGTCTTTCACCTCTCAGGTTAGATTTTATTTCCTAAGTATTTTTTAGGATATTGTGATTGAAATATTTTTCCCAATTTCTTTTGCAGTAGGTTTATTCTTGCAATATAAGAATGCTATTAATTTATGTATGTTGTTCTTGTATACAACTTCTTTAGTAAATTTGTTTTTCAGCTAGAAATGTGCTAATGTAGCATTTTAAATCTTCTACATAAAGATGTATGTCATCAGCAAACAGAGACAAGTGGACATCTTTTTCTTTATGTGCATGCCCTTAGATTTCTTCTCTTGCCTGGTTGCTCTGGTTTGAATTTCAAGTTGAATATGAGTAGTGATGGTTTATATTCTTTTTTTTTCTTGTTTTTAGAGAAAATGCTTTATTTTTCTCTATTCAGTATGAGGTTGGTAGTGGCTTTCTCATACACAGTTTTTACAATACTCAAAATTTTCTTTCTATCACTAGTTCCTCTAGAATTTTAAACATCAATGGGTGCTGGATATTGTCAAAAGACTTTTCTGCATCTGTTGAGATAATCAGGTAAATTTGTATTTAAATAAGTTATGCAGTGAATTACACACACACACGCACACACACACACACACACACACACACACACACACACACACCACACAGTAAAATGTAAAAAAAATTACTATATATGATAATATGAAAAATTTATTTTTTGGTAATGTGGATTTAATCTAGGGATAATTTGATGACTAGCAACATATGACACTAGTCACTTTTTAAATTCTTTCCGTATTTTTGTTCTTGCCTTAGAATTTTACATTATGATGTGATTTATTGTTACATATTCAAACATTCATCCAATATAAAAATATGCAAAATTATTCCCCAGTGTTTCCCTTTTCCTTTCCTTCTTCATACCCCAGGTTCCTTTCTTCCTTTTTTATTTATTCTTTTTAGACATGTGTACAGTAGAGTATACTTTGAGATATTGTACATGCATGGAATATAACTTGTTCTAATTGGGATCCCATTTTTGTGGTTCTACATGATGTGAAATTTCACTGGTCATGTATTCATAAATGAATATAGGAATGTTATGTCCAAATTATTTGATGTCTTTTCTATTTCCATGCTACTCCCTTACCCTCATTCCCCTTTGTCTAATCCAATAGACTTGTTATTCTCTCCCCACCCCTTATTGTGTGTTAGCATCCACATACGATACAGAATATTTGACCTTTGGTTTTTTGAGCCTGGCTTATTTCATTTAGCATGATAATCTGTAGTTCTATCCATTTACTTGCAAATGCCATAATTTCATTCTTCTTTATGGCAGAGTAATATTCTATTGTGCATATATAGTACAATTTCTTTATCCATTCATCTGTTGAGTGGCAACTAGCATGGTTCCTTAACTAAATTCTCAAGAGGTGAGCTCCTATAAGAAATGATGTGACTGAATCACTGTAGAATAATGATCTTAAATTCTATAGATATATACTGATGAGTGGGAGAACTGGGTCAAATGGTCATTCCATTCCTACATTTCTGAGGAATCTCCATGCTGCTTTCCATACTGGTTGCACCAATTTGCAGTACCACCAGCAAAATATGAGTGAAAATTTCCCCTCACATTCTCACTAATATTTATTATTACTTGTATTCTTGATAATTGTCATTCTGACTAGAGTTGTATGGAATCTCAATGTAGTTTTAATTTGCATTTCCTTAAATGTTGAAGATATTGAGCATGTTTTCATATTTGTTGACAATTTGTATTTCTTCCTTGAAGTGCCTGCTAAGTTCCTTTGCTCATTTAATAGTTGGGTTATTGTGTGTGTGTGTGTGTGTGTGTGTGTGTGTGTGTGTGTGTTAAGTTTTTTGAGTTCTTAATATAACCTAGATATTAATGCTCTATCTGAAGTTCATGCCCATTTTATAGGCATTCTGTTCACAATTTTGTTCCACATTCACTGTGGAACATTTTTACTTTGATGCCATTTCATTTATTGATTCTTGATTTTACTTCTTGTGCTTTAGAAATCTTGTCGAGTTGAAGATCTGGTATTGCTATGCCCCCTGCTTTTCTCTTTCTCCTGAGGATTGCTTTAGCTATTCTGGGTTTTTTATTCTTCCAGATGAATTTCATAATTGCTTGCTCTATTTCTGTAAGGTACATCATTGGGATTTTAATTGGAATTTCATTGAATCTGTATAGCACTTTAGGTAGTATGGCCATTTTGACAATATTAATTCTGCCTATCCAAGAACATGGGAGATCTTTCCATCTTCTAAGGTTTTCTTTAATTTCTTTCTTTACTATTCTGTAGTTCTCATTGTAGAGGTCATTCACCTCTTTTGTGAGATTTATTTCCAAGTATTTTATTTTTTTGATGCTATTGTGAATGGGGTAGTTTTCCTAATTTCTCTTTCTGAAGATTCATCACTTATGTATAAAAATGCATTGGATCTATGAGCATTGATCTTGTAACCTACTACTTTACTGAATTCACTTATGAGTTCTAAAAGTTTTCTGGTGGAATTTCCAGGTTCCTCTAGATATAAAATCATGTCATCAGTGAACAGGGATAGTTTGAGTTCTTCTTTTCCAATTCGTATCCCTTTAATTTCTTTGGTCTGTCTAATTGCTCTGGCTAGAGTCTCAAGGACAATGTTGAATAGAAGTGGTGAAAGAGGGCATCTCTGCTTTGTTCCAGTTTTTAGGGGGAATGCTTTCAGTTTTTTACCATTTAGAATGATATTGGCCATGGGCTTAGTGTAGATGACCTTTACAGTGTTTAGGAATGTTCCCACTACCCCAATTTTTTCTAGTTTTTTCAGCATGAAGGGATGCTGTATTTTATTGAACGCTTTCTCTGCATCTATTGAAATAATCATGTGATTCTTGACTTTAAGTCTGTTGATATAGTGAATGACATTTATTGATTTCCGGATGTTGAACCAACCTTGCATCCCTGGGATAAAACCCACTTGATCATGGTGCACTATCTTTTCAATATATCTTTGTATGTGATTTGCTAAAATTTTGTTGAGAATTTTTGCGTCGATGTTCATTAAGGATATTGGTCTGAAATTTTCTTTCCTCAATGTGTCTCTGTCTGGTTTAGGTATCAGGGTGATATTGGTTTTATAGAATGACTTTGGGGGGGTTCCCTCCTCTTCTATTTCATGGAATACTTTGAGGTGTATTGGAATGAACTCTTCTTTAAAGGTTTTGTAGAACTCAGCTGAGAACCCATCTGGTCCCGGACTTTTCTTTGTTGATAGGCTTTTTATGACCTCTTCTATTTCATTGCTAGAAATTGATTTATTTAAGTTGTGTATGTCCTCCTTGTTCAGTTTAGGTAATTCATATTTCTCTAGAAATTTGTTCACTAGAAAACTTAGGGATAGTGGGAACATTCCTTAACATTGTAAAAGCCATCTATGCTAACCACATGGCTAATATGGTTAGCCATTCTAAATGATGAAAAACTGAAAGCATTCCCCCTAAAAACTGGAACAAGGCAGGGATGCCCTCTTTCACCACTTCTATTCAATATCATTCTTGAAATCTAGCCAGAGCAATTAGACAGACCAAAGAAATTAAAGGGATACAAATAGGAAAAGAAGAACTCAAACTATCCCTATTTGCTGATGATATGATTATATACTTAGAGGAACCAGGAAATTCCACCAGAAAACTTTTAGATCTCATAAGTGAATTTAGTAAAGTAGCGGGATATAAGATCAATGCACATAAATCTCAGGCATTTTTATACATAAGTGATGAATCTTCAGAAAGAGAAATTAGGAAAACTACCCCATTTACAATAGCATCAAAAAAATAAAATACTTGGGAATCAATCTCACAAAAGAGGTGAATGACCTCTACAATGAGAACTACAGAACACTAAAGAAAGAAAACCTTAGAAGATGGAAAGATCTCCCATGTTCTTGGATTTGAAGAATTAATATTGTCAAAATGGCCATACTACCAAAAGTGCTATACAGATTCAATGCAATTCCAATTAAAATCCCAATGATGTACCTTACAGAAATAGAGCAAGCTATTATGAAATTCATCTGGAAGAATAAAAAACCCAGAATAGCTAAAGCAATCCTCAGTAGAAAGAGGAAAGCAGGGGGTATTGCAATACCAGATCTTCAACTCTACTACAAAGCAATAGTAACAAAAACGGCATGGTATTGGTACCAAAATAGACAGGTAGATCAATGGTACAGAATAGAGGACATGGACACAAACCCAAATAAATACAATTTTCTCATACTGGACAAAGGTTCCAAAAATATGCAATGGAGAATAGATAGCCTCTTCAACAAATGGTGCTGGGAGAATTGGAAATCCATATGCAACAGAATGAAACTAAACCCATATCTCTCACCATGCATGAAACTAAACTCAAAATGGATTAAGGACCTCAGAATCAGACCAGAGACCTTGCATCTTATAGAAGAAAAAGTAGGTCCAGATCTTCAACATGTTGGTTTAGGACTAGAGTTCCTCAACAGGAATCCCATAGCACAAGAAATAAAAGCAAGAATCAATAACTGGGATAGATTCAAACTAAAAAGCTTTCTCTCAGCAAAGGAAACTATCAGCAATGCAATGAAAGAGCCTACAGAGTGGGAGAAAATCTTTGCCAATCATACTTCAGATAGAGCACTAATCTCCAGAATCTATAAAGAACTCAAAATCTCTACACCAAGAATGCAAATAATCCAATCGACAAATGGGCTAAGGAAATGAATAGACACTTCACAGAAGAAGATCTACAAGCAATCAACAAGCATATGGAAAAATGTTCAACATCTCTAGTAATAAGAGAAATGCAAATCAAAACTACCCTAAGATTCCATCTCACCCCAATTAGAATGGCGATTATCAAGAATACAAGCAACGATAGGTGTTGGCGAGCATGTGGTGAGAAAGGTACACTCATACATTGCTGGTGGGGCTGCAAATTAGTACAGCCACTCTGGAAGGCAGTGTGGAGATTCCTTAGAAAACTTGGAATGGAATCACCATTTGGCCCAGCTATCCCACTCCTTGGCCTATACCCAAAGGACTTAAAATCAGTCTACTACAGAGATACAGCCACATCAATGTTCATAGCTGCTCAGTTCACAATAGCCAGATTGTGGACCCAACCTAGATGTCCTTCAATTGATGAATGGATAAAGAAAATGTGGTATATATATATACAATGGAATATTACTCCGACATGAAGAATGATAAAATTATAGCATTTGCAGGCAAATGGATGAAATAGGAGAATATCATGCTAAGTGAGATAAGCCAATCTCAAAAAACCAAAGGACGAATGATATTGCTATTAAGGGGATGATGACACATAATGGGGGGTGGGAGGGGTTAGTGTTAGGGTTCAAGTTAGGGTTAGGGAGGGGGGCAAGAATGGAGGAAGGAAAGACTGTATAGAGGGAAAAGAGGGGTGGGAGGGGTGGAGGGGAAGGGAAAAATAACAGAATGAATCAAACAACATAACAACATTACCCTATGTAAATTTATGATTACACAAATGGTATGCATTTACGCCATGTACAGAGAAACAACATGTATCCCATTTTTTACAAAAAAAAAAATTGTTGATGTCTTCAAGGTTTTCTGTTTTGTTGGGGTATATATTTTTAAAATAGCTTCTAATTATGTTTTGTATTTCACTTGTGTCTGTTGTGATATTTCCTTGTTCAATCCGAATTTTAGTAATTTGAGTTTTCTCCCTCTTTGTTAGTGTGGCTAAGAGTTTATCAATTTTGTTTATTTTTTCAAAGAACCAACTATTTATTTTGTTAATTTTTCCAATTGTTTCTTTTGTTTCAATTTTGTTGATTTCAGATCTGATATTAACTATTTCCTGTCTTCTACTACTTTTGGTGTTGGTCTGCTCTTCTTTTTCTAGGACTTTGAGCTGTAGTGTTAAGTCATTTATTTGTTGATTTCTACATCTTTTGCTGAATGCACCCCATGAATAAAACTTCCTCTAAGTACTGCTTTCATAGTGTCCTAGAGAAAAGCAATAGTAACAAAAACAGCATGGTATTGGTACCAAAATAGACAGGTAGATCAATGGTACAGAATAGAGGACATGGACACAAACCCAAATAAATACAATTTTCTCATACTAGACAAAAGTGCCAAAAATATGCAATGGAGAAGAGATAGCCTCTTCAACAAATGGTGCTGGGAAAACTGGTAATCCATATGCAACAGAATGAAATTAAACCCCTATCTCTCACTCTGCACAAAATTCAACTCAAAATGGATCAAGGACCTCAGAATGAGACCAGAGACCCTGAATCTTATAGAAGAAAAAGTAGGTCCAAATCTTCAACTTGTTGACTTAGAATCAGACTTCCTTAACAGGACTCCCATAGCACAAGAAATAAAAGCAAGAATCAACGACTGGGATAGATTCAAACTAAAAAGCTTTTTCTCAGCAAAGGAAACTATCAGTAATGTGAAGAGAGAGCCTACAGATTGGGAGAATATCTTTGCCACTCATACTTCAGATAGAGCACTAATTTCCAATATCTGTGTTGAATTACCCTTACTTGTTGACTTGAACCTGACTTGATCATGGTGCTCTATCTTTTTAATATGTTTTTGTATGCATTTTGCCAGTATTCTATTTAGAATTTTTGTATCTATATCCATCAGAGATATTTTTCTAAAGTTTTCTTTATTTTATATATCTTTGTCTAGTTTTGGTATCATGTTGAAATTAGGATTATAGAATGAGTTTGGAAGTGTTCCCTCCTTCTCTGTTTCATGCAATAATTTGAGAAATACTGGTGTAAAATCTTCTTTGAGGGTCTAGAAGGACTTGTCTGAGAATCCATCTGTTCCTAGGATATTTTGTGGTAGGCTTTTTTTTCATTACTTGAAATTGATGTGTTTAAATTTTTTGTGTCCTCCTGCATTAATTTGCATAAGTTATATTTTTCTGGAAATTTGTTGATGTCTTCATGTTTTTCTATTTTATTACAGTATAGAATTTCAAAATTTTTTCTATCATCTGTATTTTAGTAGTGTGTGGTGATATTTAATTATCATGATGAATTTTAGTAATTTGACTTTTCTTTCTCTTTTCTTTTATTAATAAATTTTGGAACTGAGGTTGTCGCTCAGTGGTAGTGCACCTGTCTAGCATGTGTGAGGCACTGAGTTCTATTCTCTGCACCACCTATAAATAAATAAAATAAAAGACTATTAACAACTAAAATGTTTTAAAAAGAAAATCTTGTACTGCCATATATATTGAATTACATTTTTGCTACTTAAATGACATTGATCAATATCTTTAAGAACTCTCAGAAAGCTGTGTCAGAATTGTCTCTCCTGCACTATACATTGTTCAGTGATACTTCTTTCCACTTATCAATACTGAGCTTACTTACATAGTTCAAAATTTCTAATACAGTCTCAATACCTAAATATTCATATATTTTTTAAACAAGATATGTTTATTGGATTGTTTTTCACTTTGCAGCCATTCTGGAATATTAAAAATAAGGATCTCTCATAAATAAAACCTGCTATGCAATTCACTCAGTGGTTAGTTAGGACCACTCCAACCCTTCCATTCATTTTTCCCCCAAATATCCCCACACCTTATAACAAAAAACTTTAAGTACCTGCAATGTATGGTTCAGATGAAGACATTATTTGAGTACTTTCAAATGATATGTAGTTCTTTATGTAAAACAGATATTTTGTGATCACAGTTACCTTGAATTGAAATTATATTCAAATAACCTGACATGTCATGCCTTAGCAATTACAAAACCAGGGTATTGACAAATGGCAATTCATAAGTTACAGAAATGTGAAATGCTAAATATGTGAACTGTTGTTCTGTTTAAGTCTAAGTGTTCTTTTTAAGACTTCAGAAAAACTCAGGTAATGACTTTTTTTAAAATTAAAATAACTAACCCACAGTACAGCATCCTAATTCTTAAAGTTCAAATCCAAGTAGAAGTCTGTGACTACACAGCTTTCCAGAGGAATGTATATGCCTGCCCAGCACATCAACTCCACCCAGATTCTTAGGGCTTCAGCATTTCTGCATTGCAATTATTATAACAATTTCCCATGGGTGTTCAAAAACGTTCCCAGAGCTTCACCATGCCAGTTGCCTGAGCTGTGTCTGGACTATGCTGGTGATAAATGAGTTACCTAGCTACATTGCTCCACCCCACCCACAACCAGCCAGTTTTATGAGATGCAGGAGTCATCAGTCCCCAAGAGAGTATGTCCCAATATGCAGCACCCTAAATGTTTACATTTCCTAAAGGTTTTATAATATATGAAGTCTTCATTTAAATATTTAGTACTTTGTTAACTATATTTTTATGTTTCAGAATACATAAAATTTTAACATTGGTCATTACAGTATATGATCTTAATAAAACTTGTAGTAATGTAAGGAATGTACCTTATTATTCATTGTATCTAGAGAGTTTAAAATCTGAGTTCAGTAGCTACAGAAGATACTCAAACTGGTCACCATTGAAAGAAGTTCTAACAGAAAACTTTGTATAGGCAGGTATACAGATCTGTTATTTCTATTCTTACCATTCTTACTCTAATGCTCTACATTTGAAACATTGGGAAACTCTGATGTTTTATTTTGACTTTTCTCTCCATTCCTCCCCCTACCCTTTATTACCTTTTTCATTTTATTTTAATGCTGCATGAATATGTATTTTCTCATGTTTCTTTGCTTTGATGTAGGGTGTTCAGCTGAAACAAGTTGCTTTTCTTATTTGTATACAACTACTTGCTTTAAATGATTAGATCCTGAAATAGATTTTCTTGCATGTCTACAATAAATTATTTCATCTAAAGTAAAATAATGGAAACTATCAAAGTTATATCCTAGTTGAAAGACAGATTTTGTTTTTTCTGTCATTTTTATTTTTCTCCCTCCTCTTATTTACATGAAATTCTTGAAGATTTTACACTTTTGGTACATCTGAGTCTGATAGTATCTGAAACTCACTATTCCACTACCCAACACCATAGCCCCAATCTAACATTTTTGATCTGATTCTTGGGAAACACTTAGCTAAACAGAGAGCCCTTTATTTTTCACTTAGCGATGAACTCATACATACGAAGGACTTATTCTGTCTTATCTAGGAAGTCACAGTTTTACAGAATATATAAGCAAAATGAGGGTGCCACCTACAGAACAGTATATTTAGTGCTGCACAATTAATCTGCAAGGAGCCATGAGAGAACACCAGAGAAGAAGTTACCTCCTTGAGAATTGCCATGGAAAAAGGGAGCAACAAAACCTCAGTCTGATAGCAAAGAATGCAATATCTATACTGATGTACAGGGAAACTGCTGGAAGAACTCACTATCTCACACTTAATAACACTCCCTACTTTATGAGAATAGGAAAGAATTGATCATCTAAAAAAGTTATTTTATTCAAGTGGGCAATCCACTGTCTAGGTTCAGACTCATATCCCAATCATTTCACCACTTAACTTTCTTGCATTGTCACACATGAGATTTTGGAAGACACTTCCTATCAGAATCATAACAGATTTATTAATTTACCTATCAGCACTGTAGAATGGAACACAGAAATGAAAAAGCAAGGGTGTTGACAGGAACTTCTGTACTGGATTCTGGAATCAAACAGTACCCTTTGGTGAGATGCAAGGGAAACAGACATATATGCCTTTAACAAATGTCAGATAGGGTCAAACACTTGGCATAAGCCAAGGCTCACCCTTATATAAGGCACAAAGAAAGACATTTACACTCTGCTTTCTATTTAAGGGGCCACAGAGATACAGAAGGACTTGGAGTTTTATGCAAAAAAAAAATAATAATAATAATAATAACATATTTAGGATGCAGGCCTGCCCTGCCACCAGACTCATTCTCCCATCCTTAAATTATTTCAGGGTAAAGGAAAGGCTGAAAAGGACTAACAGAGAAGGCCATTTTAATCTGATTTATTCTCAAATACCTCCACTCACTTTTACAGTCACTGAAATGCCTCCATGATAACCCGCCATATTAAGTTGAAGCCTCTCTTGACCAGAGATTTATTTGGTAGCCTCTGGTCAATTACTGTTCCACAACAGGCATGTATTAACACCCACTGCAAGTCCCACTAAATCCGACTCTGTGAGCAGTAGCAGATTCCTGAATAGAATTCATGTAGGCACTGAGACAGTTGTGGCACCTCTACTTCAGGAGTGAGCACTGTCTGCCTCAGTGATTAGTTGTCAGTCAGGGAAGTGGTCACACTCATGGGACATTGGACCTATCTATGAGTATTTTTGATTTTCAAAAATTGCAGGGGAAATTGCTAGGCATTGTTCAGGGATGCTACTAAACATGTCATTATGAACAGGGAAACTCCTTAACACAAAGAAGCATCTGATATTTCATGTTAATCATGCTGAGGTTCAGGAACACTAGTCTAGATAATAAATACTATACAGGAAAGCACTGGGCTTTTTGTAGTTCGTTATTTTGTCCCAGTACTTCAGGCACAGTGAGTGCCTCATAGTAGGTCAGGAAGGATGAAAAGGAAAAATGTAAGGGGAAGAGGGAGACACACAGCCTATTCTCAGGAGAAACTTAAAGACTGGGGGCAGGGAAATATTAAATTGGACCTGATCCTCACACTACAATCTATCTGTCAAAGAGATTGACCATTCTTCCAAAAGTTTTCAGTTATTGATGTCAAGTCAGATGTTCTTCCTTGAATATCAGGCAAGATTCCTTCTCAGCAGTAACCTCCAACCTCCTCTATCCCAAACACGCACAGTGAGTCAAAGAGCACTTGATCAGCATGTGCATGTAAATACACACACACACATTAACATGCAGGGTCACTTGAATCCACTGGCCCATGCTGGAACTGATGACCTGAGAAGGCCTCATGCCAGCTGCAAGGAAAACTTGTGTGCTTCTGAACTTTACATTCCAGGGTGGTGTATGTAGTCCTTCATTTTTCCCTTCCAAGTTGCCATCAGAAAATATAAGCTCCAGTGAAAAAAAATCATTCAAATTCATTAAAACAGAGTCCTGATTCTGTGTAGTCACACAAGAGTCTCATGTCTGTGAAGCAAGTGATCTGGAAGACTATAAACATAGATCCTGACCTAGAGGGACCAGAGAGGAGACCTTCTAGGAGCATGTGCAGAGTTACAATTTCTTCCTTTCTGGGGATCAAAAGTGCTTTGTTATATATGCCATTTACCCTTGGTCCTCTGTCTCTTTGACATTGGGTCTTTCCTGACCCTGAAGGGCATGACTTCCTTGACTCTTTATTGCATGAGTGTGTGTGTGTATGTGTGTGTGTGTGTGTTTGTGTGTGTGTGTGTGTGTGTGTATACACACATATGCACACATTGGGGGTAGGAAATTGGATTGAACCCAGGAGCATTCTACAATTGACCCAAAACTTAACTAGATCCCTAGCACCTTTTTAAATTTTTTTTGATGCAGAGTCTTACTAAATAGTTCAGGCAGGCCTGAAACTTGTGATATTTCTGTCTCTGTCCCTTGAGTCACTTGGATTACAGACATACACCACTATACACAGGGTATGCCTTCCTGGAAACATCTATTTTTTAGAGACTCATTCACCTTCCCACATGTTCACCTTACCCAAGTTAACTAATCTGGTTCCCACACCACCAATCCAATCAGGTTCATGTACCAGAGACCCATGGATGGTCCTTGTCTTTTAGAGGAGACTAAAATCTTTGAAACATACTAATCCTAAAACTTCTTTTGCTACATTATCTTTTTTTCTACACAAATAAAATGAAGTCTCTTTCCCATATGCTCCTTCACCTTCCGCACTCTCTGCCTCCTGACCAACCTTGGTGCTTTGTACATGACTTGGAACATTTATTTGAGAAAACTATAGTAGACTGTGAAAGAAAATCTGTTTCTGTAAGTCTTACCATACAAGATTAAAACAAACTCTAGATACCCTTAAAACAATGTCAAACTTGCAAAGCTTCTCAAACAAGCCAGGGCAATTGCATCCACAGTCTGAACCCCTGAGTCTGGGTCATGAGGTGTACCTGTCCTCTGCTTTCTGTGAGATCCTCACCATCTTAATTCTGAGGTACAGGAAGGGCTACCAGAGGTGGGAGTAGAGGAAGTCCACTGCACCTTCCAAGTGAGAATTGTGAAAGCACAATTCTTGTTCCAAACACTCTCTACTGTTATGGCTACAAGCTTGGGCCACAGAAGAGACACAGGAGCAGACAAAGCCCAGAATCAATTGGAGAAGAGGTAGACTTGGGCCCATGATTCAAATGATAGCTCTCTTCCCACCTCCTCAGTTACCCTCCCAATGAGAATTTTAAAGCATCAGAAAAGACAGGGAATTTACTTTTCTGGGTGTCATTAAAATCAGATTAGGTTTCCCATGAGAAGAAAATAGCCTGTTGTGACTTTATGACCTCCCCTCCTCCTGACTGGTATTATCAGGGCCTATGACTAGAGCTCTGCCAACCCCAGAACTCAGGACTGTGGAAAAATGGTCAGCTTGCCATGCAAAGGAACTAGAAGTTGTAAAATTCTAAAGAATTTTCCAGATATAGCAGCATGGTTATTACTCACTCCTGTTAATGATACCAGCTGCATATTACTTCTGGATACTGCAGGAACATTGCCCTCAGCACACTAACACCTTAGGGACTCTGATGGGACTCAGAAGCTGGCAGCCTGGTTGTGGAGTGCTCCTAGGTGCCAGTAGAAAAGTGCACTCTTGTCATTTAGTGGTACAGAGGGGCAACTGCAGAAATCTACACACCAGGAATCAGAATCTTCCATATAAGAAAAAACATAGTCCTCCCAATTGTGCTCACAGGACAGTAACATGGCTTTTGGAGTTTCTTAAACAACAAATTACTTAATGATTTCTCCTCCAGAAGAAAATCATGGTCAAAATGTTTACAGAGTTTTGACTATTAGACTTGGATGGAGTAGAGAACCTTAAAGGGTGCGGTACAACAGGATTACCTGGATTCCTGGGCGCTAGGGAACTGCGTATACAGACCCTTGGGCCTCAGTGGTGAAAGAGATCCTGTTCTTGGAAGAAAGGGCAAAACAGGTGGTTAGCCCCAAGTGTGCACCTGGAGTGATTTTGAAAGTTAGGATTCTTGTGTCTGATACTGTATATCTGGGATTTGGCCCGAGAATCTGCATTGCTATTGAGTTCTCTGGTAAAACTCATATTCTGGAATCCACTCTTAGAAACTCATTCTCAACCGTAGTGTGACTTAGACTGTTCTTTTTTTTTTTTTCTTCAGTGATAGGGTACAGAGAGATGTGAGTTGTGAGAACATGAGGTTAAGAGAATAATTCTATAAAGTGGGCTCAATGTGCTGATATACATATGCTTTCTTTTTTAAGAAGCAATTTACCTGCATCCCTGCCTGGCCTAAGTGGACAGAATATGTCACATTCCTCAGCAAGCTACCTGTTTTGGAAGGTTATTCCTTTCACTCTCTTTCATCACTTAAAAAAAAGCCTTTTACAATGGCCTCAATGACTGACACTGCAGGAAAACTGGCTTCCAGGTTTGGACAGTTCCAGTCCAGGTAGATCGACCCTGAGACCCAAGGGTCTGTATATGCAGTGCCCTAGTGCCCAGGAATCCAGGAAATCCTGTTGTACTGCACCCTTTAAGGTTCTCTACTCCATCCAAGTCTAATAGTCAAAACTCTGTAAACATTTTGACCATGACTTTTCTTCTGGAGGAGAAATCATTAAGTAATTTGTTGTTTAAGAAACTCCAAAAGTTTTGCATAAAATAATGTTTATTAGGTGAATCCAAGTTACATGGAAGAGGGAGAATTTTGTGAACCTTTTCACAGACCAGGTCCCAAAATTCAGGGAGATAAGAATAATTCCTTCTAATTGTAAAATCTGTAAGAATTTATAGTTAAGAATTCAGTGACAACCAGACAGCATGGACCAAAGTGATCTCCAGTTGTTATGGCAGTGGGTACTTGACAGTCTGAAATCACCCAGCTATCAGTCAAAATTTAAGAATTGGCCCTTGGTGGAACTCTCTGGAAACTTCTCTGGGACCCTCCAATAAAACTAGATTGCAGGAGAGGCACACAGTCTCTTTCATTTCTTAGATGACCCACTCTCTCCCTTGAGAGTGTTTCTTTCCTTTATTTTAACCCTTCAGTAAACTCAAGTCTGGTAATATGAGTAACATGTCTGAAATCTTTCTGACTTGATCACAAGAATCAGAGTGGGCTGGGGAGATAGTTCAGTTGGTAGAGTGCTTGCCTCACAAGCACAAGGCCCTGGGTTCAATCCCCAGCACCGCAAAAAAAAAAAAAAAAAAAGAATCAGAGTTTGAAGGGGGGTTCTTAGCACTGCCTCAGTTTCCCAGAAGTCATAAACCCTATTAAACTAATTTAAAAAATTCTATTCAACATTGATTTTGCTCCAGATAAACTGTCAAGATTTCTGTGACTTCAGTCTACAACTCTTTCCGGAAAAAATCAAAGGGAGAAAGTATATGAATAGAGGTAAACACCAGGACTGTCTTATCCCTTCTTACACTTTAACAGATAGGTCTACTGGAAGATAAATTTGACCCATTCCTGAGCATCAATGACCCTTGTTCCCCACTGCAATATGAAAATGATCAATGATGTCAGAATGCACATTTTCCATGATCCCCGAGGCCAGGTTTTAGCCATCGCCATAAGATAGGCATAAATTTCCATTTCTTTTAAACAAAGATTTGCATGGGAGGCTTTTTATGCTAGATATTTACCAATACAAATGAAAAGTCTCTGCACTGTACAACCAGTATAATTTTATAGGATGATCATTACCAGCCTGCATAGAGGGTTATTGGTCCAATAAGAAAACTGTGCATTCAGTCAATCAAAAGTGAGAGGTGCTCTGAGATTCTCCCTCCCATCCTGTTCACCACAAATCTCAACTACATTTAGTCAATCAGAAGTGATAATTGCTCTGAGAGCTCACCAATGGGAATCCACAACATAGTTATACCTATCTTACTTACTCAAGAAATGTGACTCAGTTGATGTGGTTCTCAAAATGCATTGTAGATCTATTGAAAATTGATTTGCCTGAAACTAGAAAGAAATTATTTGCTGCAAATATATGCCAACTGACAAAAATATTATCTATGATACAAAAAAGCAAGCACTTTCAGTGTTAATATATCCATTGGACACAATAAGTACAGTGCCTGCATCCCATGGAAATGTTTTATTTGAAATCCTAAGAAAAATAAATTCATGCAATCTGTCTTGAATAATATTCATCTTTGTACCCCCAGTACCAAAACTTTTTTAATATTTTTATTTTAGTTGTAGGTGGACACAATACCTTTATTTTATTTTTATGTGGTGCTGAGGATCAAACTCAGGGCCTCACGCATGCTAGGTGAGTGCTCTACCACTGAGCCACAACCCCAGCCCCAACCAAAATGTAACTTTTAATCTTCATCACATGTGGAGGGGCCCATGAAGGCAGACTCAAGTGTCTGTGATTGTCTATAGCTGTGCTCCAACATATTGCCAGTGTCAGGCCATTCTCAGGGTTTTATGAACTTAAAATTTTTTCTTATATTTTTATTCATGTATTATAGTTGTGAGTCCAGGGGGGAAAAACTGGTATTTAATTGTCAAAGCAAAGAAAATGGGTAGATAGCACTCTACATCATTTGGTTGCTAAGTGCCTTCACAGAAGGGGAAAGTTTACATTTTCCAACCCAAGCAATCACCCCCTGCATGACTCTCTTCCTGCCTGTTTGGTCACCTTTGGTCACATAGGTAAGATAAGAGGAGGAGGGAACATAAAAAGGAAGGAAACCTAAAATCTACAATGGGAAAAGACACCCCTGCACCCTCAGGCATCAACTCTTTACCCCTTCCCTCCAGAGCTCTGGACCCCTCTCTCCCTCTCTCTCTCTCTCTCTCTCTGTTCTATTCTTTAAATAAAAGTTGTTTTCTTGCCTCAGAATTTTTGTGTGTTTAATCTTCAAAACAGGTGTAACAAGGACCTTATCTTGATTTTCAAGACTGGACTCAGTTGTATATAATGCTGGGATTTGTGTTTACATATATTTGAACACAATATGACAATATAATTTGGACAACATCATTCCACAGCACTTCACCCCTCTCTTCCTACTTCCCACACCTTGGTCCCAATCCTCTACTGATCTTCATTTGATTTTTAGAAGATCTTCCCACTGCTCTGTTTTTCTTTTCCTCTCTGGCTTCCATAGATGACATATGACTCTTAACATTCTGAGTGACTTTTTACACTTAACATGATGGTCTCTAGTACCATCCATTTTCCCTCAAAGACATAATCTCAATTTTCTTTTTGTATGAATAATGCAACATTTTGTATGTGTGGTGTGTGTGTGTGTGTGTAAATAATATTTTCTTTATGGATGAATAAAACTACTTTGTGTATATGTATATATGTATATGTATGTGCATATATATATATATATATAAAATTTTCTTCATCCATTCATTCATTGATATATTGATGTGCACCTAGGCTGTTTTTATTGTTGGCTATTGTAAACTATACTGCTATAAACATAGGTGATGGATGTGTATGTATCACTGTAGCATGATGACTTCAATTCCTCAGGATAAATAGTGCAGAGTTGTATAGCTGGGTCATATGGTGCTTTTATGCCTAGTCTTTTGAGGAGCCTCCATAACATCTCCTAATGGTTGTATTAATTTACAGTGCACCCAACAGTATAAAAATGCTCCTTTTTCTCAATGCCTTCTGAAGCATTTATTATTTGTATTCTTGAAGACTGCAGTTCTGATTGGTGTGAGATGAGATCTCAGTGTAGTTTTGATTTGCATTTACCTAATTGGTAATAATGTTGGAAAATTTTTCATGTTTGTTGGCCATTTGTATTTCTTCTTTTAAGAAGTGTGTGAATAGTTCACATGTACATTTATTAATTAGGTTATTTGATTTTTGGAGAGATTTAATCTGTTGTTCCTTGTTACCATTCTCTTGTCCCTTCACAGCTGCAAAAGAAAGGGGATTGAGAAAAACAGTAGGTCAATCACCATTCTTTGCTTCAAGTGACAGAAAATCAACACCAACTCAAACTAACATAGGCATAGGGATGTGTGGGGGGCGGTTATTTTACAAGTAAAAACCCTGTGGAGAGTTTCAAATGCAGTCACAACTGTTTTCTGTGATCCACTCTTTTCATCTCAGTTCCCATTCCTTCTTCTGGCCTCCCCTGGAGCCTCAAGATGGCAGTAAGCTTTTCATTCTCATTTCTTAACAGTCATTTGTGGGCCTCTGGAACAGTATGGATGAGCTCAAGTCAACAGGGAAATTCTTCCTTGTTCAGAGGGCTTCCATGCTCTGACTTCTTAGGCCTGATCACCTGCCCTACTCATCCCACCTGGGGTGAAATGCAGAGGGAGGGAGTTTTCCAGAAAAATATGAGGGGTTACTTATGGAGGAAGAGAAAACAGATACTGGAGAGAGAAAACCCTCTAGACAGACACCCCTCTGATTTGCAGGGAAACAATTGTTTCCACCACAGAGATAGGAAGTCTCCATTTTGGTAGCTTATGGCAGTGTCCAAGAACCCAGGAACTGGGACATCACCTTTTCACAAATGAGGAGACCAGGGCCCAGAGGGACATAGACCTCCTGCCCAAAACCATTGGTCTTGAAAGTGGTATAGCCAGAATATGAAGTCAAATGCACTCTCCAAAGTGATGTTTGAATTAATCATGGCTTCCCAGTTATCCCTAGTCTCCCTTAGGTACAAGAAGATTATATAGGCCTAGAGGAGGAAGAGGGAAAACAGAAGGATGAAGACAACCTGTTAGCACCTCACAGAGACTATGCATCAGTCAGTTTATTACTGAGATTGGGAGAATTCCTACCACTTATATCTTGTAGATGTTTGCAGACATATTTATTTATATGTAACTTTTGCAATTTTGTAACTTTTATTTTCTTTGTTTATTTTTCTTAGTTGAGTTTGCCTGTTATACTTACAAAAACTTATTTAAAATCTCAACTGTTTATGACAATTACCAATCAAAATGAGTACTACTTGCCTCAAATAAAAATATTGTCCATCTGTGCACTTTCAAAATCACCCTGCATCTGAGGCAGGGTCTTCAGGCACAGGTTGAAGAATTAGAGCTACCAGATCATTCCAGAACACAAATGAACCCTGTGATTCTCTGCCAAAAGCAATTTTCCAAGCATGCCTTCCATCTCCCTTGCACTCTGAGAGCAAGGTGAGGAATGTACTAGCTCCTCTCAATGAGGAGTCCAGGATGTTCTACCCCAAATATGGCCTTATCACCAGTTTTATGGTTCTGGCCATTGCATCCTTAGTTTCTGACCTCATACACTTGCAGACATAATATTCAGCAGATGTGATACCTTCCAGCAGCTTTGTGCATGAAAGTTTAGTTATATCATCACTCCCAATTTACCTCTTTTATGATTATTACTGGTTAAGGGCTCTGGGAATTAGAAACTATGTTTTCATAGTGTCTGCTGGAAGCCAGACAGTACATGGCTTAGCACAATCACATTTTTACCTACTGTCCTTCTGTCAGCTCCTGCTCAAATGTCTACTAAAGACTAAACTCTATCGGAAGACAAAGAAATCAACAACTCCAAAATAAGGCCTTTGAGAGCATGAGAGAAAGTGGCTCATTTTACAGAGAAGGAAGTCAGTCCTGAGGACCCGTGTTTTACTATCTTGCACAATCACCAGGGACAGACTTGAATTGGATCAATATCCCCTGACTCCTGATACAAGTTTATCATCCATTCAACTGACAATATATCCAACCCAAATCACATTGAGCTTATAGCTCCAAGTGTAGAGAGTGTAAATCCTTCTCCCTAGAATAATCTAGTCTCTGTGGTATGCTTTGTTGTCAAAATAACATTCTCTCATCTGGGAGATGAACCATATGACTGGATAGACCCTAATGATCTTATAGAACTAGAAATAAGAGACTTGGGACACCTAAAAAAATGGAAAGAGCTCTACCTCATCCTGCTCTCATCCAGAAGACTCCAAGAATTCCCATCTTGTGCAATAGGAAGCTGAAAGCTGATGGTGTATATACATTAAATTTCATCTTTTCCAAAAGCAATATGGAGTCACTGTGTCTTACAGGAGATACACTGTGGCCTGAACCCTTTTCTCTCATAGGTGGCCTCTCTGTTCACTACTACTCAGCCTTGTTCCTCAAATGTGCTTTAATCTGTTCACCTCTGGCTCCTCTCCCAGGGCTGGTGAGAGATGGCCAGAAATGGGTCTTCTTCATACCTGCCAGATTCAGCACAACTACAACAGGAGAAGAGGTGAGTAGGCATGAGAGACACAACACAGGAGGCTGAAGAGACAGAGGTCCAAACAATTCAAGGGCACAGTTTGTGCCAAGGAAATAGGATTCCAAGGAAGACTGTCTTTATGAGATAATGGTGGGAAAGAAGAGAAATACTCCCCCAACCAAAAATCATTTCTCTACTCTCACTGTTTGGTTTTATTTTTTTGGGTAACAATTTTATATTTTACATAGTATATTTGTGATTGCTAAAAACTAGGAGGAACTCAAATATTAAATAGGAAAAATAAGACTGGGCCAACCATGGTACAACTGTTCTGCGACCTCTTATGCAGATTTAAGAATAATGGTTTAAAAATATGGATGATTTATTAACTCAAGTAATGCTCAAATGTAAAAAACAGTAAATTGTGTGTATGATAAGATGACTGTTGCACTATCTGTTGCTGTATATCTTGAGCACATTATCTGAAGCACATACAACTATAGTGGCACTATTTAGCTTGTGGGTCAGTGTGTAGAAATATAGAAAGATATTACCTGCTTACAGTCCCTGCTCCCTCTCAGAGCCTGTGGGACACCCAACTTGGCCTTGCATGCACTACAGATCTGTCATTGGAAACTCAGGCTAGGAAGTCATGCAGATGTGTCTAGCTGCCATGCGCCAGGGAAAGTGCCATGCAAAAGAATGGCACAAAATTTTGAAGAATCCAAGTCATATTGATGTTTCTTTCCCCTTAAATTTGACATTTGTATGGAACTAAATGTGTTAATGCTGCTTAGGCATTGAGCCCTGACTCTGGCCTCAGGGAGTTTACAACCCAGTGTGAATATTCACAAGTGAATCCTTTGTTGCTCCTCTAGCATTGTAATAAAATTCAAAGTCAGCAGACTGTGCTGCCAGTCATTACCACAGTTCTCTGTGTCTTCTTTTTCTGCTCTCCCCTTCTGCCCACATCCCCCATAGGACTACACCAGGGAGTTTCTTCATCAGCACTCTTTAAGGCTGATGTTGACCTGCTGCTTGTTAACACTAGGATAAAATTACAGTCCTGGTTTTCTTACTGTCATTGCTTCTTGTTGGGACTGCTACTTGAACTGGTCAGAAAATCCTAGGAGAGAGTGGGCCCTGTCTTCCATGGCCAAGAGTCTCTGCTAGCTTTCACACAACACCTGATCTGATGTATCTGATAGGCTTCATTAAAGGAACCTCAATAAGTCAATAGTGTACTGATGTCAAGTTGTGACTCCCAGAGGCACATGGTATGCCATGGCTGGGAGGATCTTGAGTTCATTTCTTACCAGTCTAATCTTGACTTCTCTAGGGAAGCGGTCTTTAGGAAAATGGCCTAGATTTTCTCACCAAAACCTGAAGAGTAGACCTGAATCCTTTTAGCCTACACTTCATCAGGGAAATTGTGACACCTGGCCCCACCATGTTACATTTTCTCTTCTGCTCCTGGCTCCCATCCTGCTTCTAATCCCACCGCATTTTTATACAACAGTGTACTGGGCATAAATGGAATCCTGGGGATGTGCCTTAAGTTTCCCAGTGAATCCTTTAAGAGAATCATTGTTCTCATCTCATAAGTGGATCACATTTTGTCACTAAATTAACTTGGATGCTCTTACTGAAAAGCAAAACTAAAAATTACTGATAAGGAACATAGAGTCACATTGATGTCATCATAGACTGATGATAAAATCTCTTTAGGTACATTACTGTATATCTGAATCTCTACCCCAGTGGAGGCTACCAAAATTGTCAGAGACTGAGAGGAAAGTAGATATTCTGGCTGCTGCACAGGGGAGCAGAGAACTACATCCACCATCCCCATTCATCAAAGTTTTAGAGATCCCTAGGAGCAGGGAGTCTCAAGGTCTCCCACATTTAACTATGGCAAAGAGAAGAAGGATGCATTCTAGTGGATCAGTGAGAGTCTTTATATATTTATTGGTACATCTATGGAGTTATTTACACAGTTATGAAAATCTGGAATTAGCTTTCCAAAGTTGTTGGGGGCTGTGCCATGTGGGCTGCGCCGGGATGGCGCCTGGCGGCCAGGCAGAGGTTGCTTTGATCACATCGGCAGTGAGGAGGTTAATTAACATAAGCATACTCAGGTGATTTATCATTGGATGTATTCAATTAAGTCCCTGCACACAACACGTGCACAGCTGTTCCCCAGTGCTCCTGCTCATGCCTGCTCATGCCTGCTCATTTTGACCTTTGCCATGAGAGGGCAGCTGGCTCCTCACCTGATCTCAACTGGTGTGGCCCCGCCCTTCACCTCCTGGAGGGAATATAAGTGGGCAGTAAGCGGAAGGCAAAGAGCAGCAGTAAGCAGCAGAAGCTAGCAGAGAGAAGAAACAGCAATAAGCAGAAGCAGCAGTAAGAAGAAGCAGTAGAACTCTAGGAAGAAACAGATCTCTGATAAGCGTAGCAAGCCTGTCTTTCTCTAAAACTTCCTTTAAGCAAAGTTTCTCTTCCTCTAAGCAAGTTTCTCTTCCTCTAAGCAAAGCCTATCTTTCTCTCAAAGTCTCTCTTCCTCTATAAATTAGTGAATATAGGAAAACTGGTTTATTTTCAGTCCACCTCCGATAAATACCCGCGCAATTGTTGCCGCAGGAGGCAACAGAAAGTCAAATTTTTTTTACATAAAGAGAGAGACCCTTGAGCCCCCTTTACAAGTGAATATTCTCTGTATCATGTGACTTTTAGCATCATAGAAATTTGGGGAGCAAGATAGCACAAAGAGTTCCTGTTTGAAACAAGTCAGTTCTGTTTGCATCAAGACAAGCAGGCTAGGGTGAATAGTTCAAGATGCTTTTTTTTCCCTTGAAAAGTACAGTGTTCAACTGCAATTAAGGATGCATGTGTGGGCAGAGCCTTTGTGGGTTTTGTAGAGGCAGTTGAGTGACCACTGACTGATATCCAGGTGACTGGCCTGGAACTTGGGTGGGAAATCAGATTGACCTGAGTTTGTGCAAGGCTGCCATCATGTAATCACTGGAGATATTTCTCATCAGTAGACTAGTGAACCCAGAAATACAACTTGGTTTTACACCATTCTGAGCTCTCTAACAGGTATATTCTGAAATGATTGTGATTTTCTACCTTCAGCCAGAATGCAGGATCAAGATTTAGATTAAACTCACTTGGAGGAAAATAAAGTTCTAATGTTGCCATTCAGATTCAAATCTTCTCCAGTGTACCTGCCGGACCTCCTATGAGCCTCCACAAAAGTGGGCAATAGTGCATTGACAAATTTCCAAGGGGCTGAAAGGTCATCTCTGTTTGTATAATTTTGTATTGTTAAGGAGATGACAAATCAGCACTCCAAAGGAAACTTTTGAGAGATTTTATTATGGAAAGAGGCCCAGGTAATTAAACTTTGAAGAAGGGATGGTTTATTAACACTAGAACCCAACAAAATGTAGAACTCTGGCAACAAGGCACCCACATTCTAGAGAAATTCCCTTGTGTAGTTCATGTTAAGGAAAATGTGCAAGATAGTAAAACTTGTTTTTGGATGTGTCCAAACATTCAAAAATTTAAGGCACATAAATGTCCAGAGAAGGAACATTTTTAGATATTGACTCAGCCCTCACACCATATCCATATGGCCACTTATCCCACAGGTGAAACAGAGAAGCTCAGAAAAGACAAATCCAGGCAAGTCCTCATCTGGAATCACATCTGAGAAGTCTTTTTACATTCCCCTTCTGTCTGTGTAGCAGGTAGGAATGGCAGGGGATCTGCAATGACAGGAACAGGAGAGTCCATGTAGATTCTGTGGCAGAAATTTCTTGTTTGTATTGCTGGACATGACTGGTAGTGTGGATATTTAAGTACTAGATACCAGCTTTTTCTGCTCAAATATTTATCCAAGGACTTTATGCTGTAATGTAGTGTCACCAAAGTATGGAGGCCTATGCTTATATTTATAAATAACTAATCTGGGTATAAAAATGTTCATTGGGGAGTGTCCCTGTGGAATTAGCTAGGACAGTCAGAGTTTATTATTGTCCTACTTGTAAGAAAATCCCTTCATAGTGTTTCATGCAGATATTCATAGGGTTACTTATAAAGTCTCCTTGAGGAAAGAGCAAGTGCACCAAAAATCCAACACTGATATCTCTGGTCTAAGGTTAGATGAGACTTCTGGATAATGTTCTCAACAGGTGGGTATTGGAGATTGTCAAGATAGATCCAGGACAAATACCCAAGTATGGGGATTCCCCAAATCCTTTTCCAGGAATTTACCACTTGAATGACCTATATTCCCATTTCCAAAGAAATATAGACTGTATTACTCTCTCTGGCAAATTAATAGTTGTAAATCTACATAAATGGAGAAATAGAAGAACATATTTTCCCATTATTTTCAATGTTTACTGAATATTTATTTTCTGTTGCTACTGTTTTTGTTTTAGCTACCTGCCCAGGAAACCCATTTACCTGTCATCTCCACTGTACATCTAATTCTTTTAGAAGATGTAAAAACTAACCTTTCCCAGTAAAGTATTAACACAATCAGGAGAAAAGTTTGCATAAATGAATGAGGTAAAAGTAGTACACAGGCTTTTCATGACTGTACCATACCATAAAACAAATATCTGTAGCCCCATCTGGTAAGGAATGTATCCTCAATGTCTTTATAATATTCCAGTAATAGATTTTATTTCTTGAAGTAGTTCAGTCTTTCAATGTTGGTGGATGTGATGTGATTCATTTGTAACTTCATTTACCCATGCTGCAGGGACAGTGTATGTGTCCTAGTGGGCTCCATCAATATCATTGAACTGTCATAAAAATGCCACAAATAGAGTTAAACAGAAATTTATTTGTGTTGATTCCAGAGTCTCTATATCATGGTGTTTCCTGCAATGGTTTCCTTTGAAACCCACTCTTTGATAAGTATATTGCCATCTTCTGACTCTGTTTGTGTGTCATTTTTTCTATGCTTCTCTGTCCTTATTGATGTTTTTATAAGACAATTAAACTTTACACCAATTAACTGGATTAACATTAATAAAGTACTTAGGGTCCATATATTTCAATGGAGTCACCAGGTATTTGGAATATCAACATATGAGATTTCAGCTGGTAATATAAACTAGTTGACTGTTGAAGACAGACTCCCAGAAAAGGGAATGCTGAGTGAAGGGATATGCACATGCAAAATTTTCCTAGCTACATGCAGATTGCTTCACATATGAGCTTCTGAAGTTTCATTGGCACAAGAAATCTCTGAACGTAGCAGCTTCTTCAGCCAGAATTCTCTGGGTTTTGGCATTTAAAGAGTTATTTTTCTTGTTAATCTCTTCTCCACAATCTAAGTATGGATAGTTCTTAACCATTTTCTGACATATCATTTTATTTCAAAAACTTATTACCTTTACATCATAGGCACTCATGTCATCTACATGCCCAAACACAATATGTCAGTGCTTTCTGTTGGAAATCCAGATTCCAATTATCTGATGTTCCATGGTACTGCCAATAATTATATGTTCCTCCTTGGCCTCCTTTTGCTCTATGCCCTCAATAAAAATATTACTGTTCCTTAACTCTATAACCCATGTTCCACTTTGGTTTGAAAACATAGGGCTTCATGATCTTTTACATCCCTCTAGGTCAACCTGTTCTATAATTAATAAACCCTGATTTAACTTCCCACATTATTGACATCAACCTATATTTTGATATGTAAATGGTTGTTCAGATAAATTCCATCTGGCATTTGCTCTTGATGTAAACTGAATCAGGATTCCCTGGGTTCTGGAATGGGAGCCCCAAGATGATACAGGTATATGAAAATGTTCTGTTATGCTATGTAATACACAGGACTAGATTTCGTTTACATATATCACAAATCCTGTTGATTTTAATAATTGTCACTTTCCAATAAGAAATATTTCAAGAGTCCTATAATTGGGTGGAATTTTTTTGACTTTGGAATCACACAGCTCATCCTGAGTCCCAGCCCGCCTGTTTATTAATTGTGAAAGTAGGTACACAGAAGGAAACAGATATTACAACTTGGTCATTATGTCTAACCCCAAATTGCCAAATAAGTTTGCATTTCATGTATGCAAACAATAGTCAGGGTCATGGAAAAGTTTTGACTATGTGTCCCTAAGAAACCCATGTTGTTTTTTCTGCTGTATGATATCTACAAAGTGAAAAGCATGTGGCCAGTATAAAGTGAGAAAGAATGATCTGCTTTTGGACACTTCCTGGTTAGAGCTTTCTCCTCCCAATCAGGGTATTGCTTCTTCTAAATTTAGGCCTGAAGTGAAATATTATTGGGGAAATCTATCCCTCAACACTAGCATATAAATAGATAGATCAGGCTCTTTAAGTCTCTGAGAACAGAGGACCCATAGCCCTCAAACCTGCAATGTGGCTACTGTGAAATGAGGAATGATGGAGAGAGTCAAACTTGAGGGTGTAGTTCCAAAAGCACATATACTTCATTGGTGTATTTTATAAATCACATGACAGTAATATTCTTGAAAGGCTGTGTTATGTTATTAATATCAATTTCACCTCTTTCTTTTTATGCTATCAATGTGAACACTATAAATATTTAAATTACCCCTGCACCTTAGGTGTTGTTTTCATTGAACAATGTTGCTTTAAGCTGTTGTTCCCATTCAAAGTTTAGTTGTCTCCTAACAAGTACAGAAAGCAGAAAAGCTAAATAACATTTTATAGTAATTGTCATATTATTTTCATTCTTGAATAATATACTGGCACATATAATCCATAAACTGAAATGACTTGTGCGTTATGTTAAATGGAAATGTTCTGCTGGTTGGACTAGATCCCAACTTTGGAAGGAAATATTGCCTTAATACAGCAGCAGTCTGAGGCTCTGGGGAGCAATTTCCAAACCTCAAAAGAAAAAAAAAAAATAAGCTGCAACCAAGAACCTGTCATTCTGCTCTTATTCATGCCTGGATTGAATATTATGCACTGTCACTCACAGAGAAGGCTCCTTGACTCCAGGGCAGGTCTGAGGCCTGGTTCAATCAGAAGCATTTAGATCTGTCCAATGCTGTGTGCTGCCAAGGAGGTCGGGGCGTACTTCTGTCACCTTCCCTGTTTCCCCTGAGTTTGCTGTATCAGGCATTTGGCTCTAGGCATTCACTTCTACTTTGTAGTCCCATGTTGCTCTTTTGTGCAGAGGCTGAAGATCCCTAAGGACAAGGACTGGCTTCTGAGTACCAGGAAATGGTGGGTGGGCAGTGGCATGATGAGTCCAGAATGGAGGCGGTTGGAATGGCGGGACTGACTATGCGGGAACTGGAGCTGGGAGACCAGGACTCTCCACAGTCTCTGGAGTCTGCAGGCCTGAGTCCTCCTGTGGGGCAGTGCACCCCAATGCTGGTGATTGACAGGTGGGTCCATTATTGTGATGAAATCTCCACATGCCATTTTCCTGCAGGAGGGCAGCTGTGATCTAAAGGGACCTTGCTTCTCCTGAGCTAGCTAATTTTTTGTTTTACTTATTTCTTTTTTTGTATGTGTTGCTAGAAGTTGAACCTTGAGATACTTTACTACTGAGATTTATCCCTAGTACTTTTATTTATTTATTTATTTATTTTGAGACACAGTCTAGTTTGGTTGGTGAGATTGGCCTTATTATGGTTTGATTTATCTAGACTTTTCTATTGCAATTAAGTGTATAATTTTTACATACATATGGATTCATTTGTGGATTTAGTTTATTATGATTCCTTGATGATCATTGAAATAGTATAGTTTCATAATATACATGAATATCAGGTAATGATAAGCACTCCTTTTGATCTTATAATTGAAAAATTTCTTGGCTAATATATATAATTTTGTGGATAAATTTCATAACTTTGATTTGGCTTCTTATTTTGTTAAAATTAAAGTATGTTGCTTTTATTATTGCATTATAGTTATACATAATATTTGGCTTCATTTTGACATAATCATACAAGCAAAGAATATAATTTGCTCCATGTCAGTACCCAGTAGTTCCACTTTCCCTCTTTAATTTTCCCCTCTCTTCCATTTATTGTTTTATAAATTACTGCTTTATAGATACACATAAAAGTAGAAATTACTATGATATATTCATTTAGATGCATCACAATTTTACTGGGAGATATTGTAGGTTAATTTTGGGGAAAATTGTCTTTGTAATTATTAGTTTTATCATCTGCACATGGGATGTGTGTTTTTTATGTGCTTCTGATGATATTTATTTTCTCATAACTTGTACATATTTTCTTTCTAAACATATATACATATGAACTATTACATGCATATTGTACATATATAAAATTTAATCATGGTGTTTTATATTTTATTAAACTGGATAAACTCTAGCTAAAAATATGACTGACTCCTAGTAATCATTTTCCCCACAGATTATTATTTATTTCTTGCAAGATGTAATTCTCTTTAACCATGCCCCTGGAATTGTATGGTTGGTGTTCAGGTGAGTAATGTTGTGTTCCTGCATATTATCATGGTCACAAATGCTTTAATTTCTGTTATTCTCTGTGACAGTGAGCATCATATATATTTAATAGCAAGAATTTCCATGAATAATAATAAACTCTTAAGTTTATGAATATTCACTTGTTTTGTATCATCATCAATTTTATTTAGCTGTGTCTATGAAGGATTTTTGTATTTCTCTAAATATTTTTAATATTTCTTTAGAGTTTTAATTTATGTGATTACTGAAATCTTAGATATAGATACCCCTTGTGTTAATTTGCAGTTCAAGGCATTTGCCTGCATTTCTTTTGTGGTTTCTGGCTTCAAAGATAAGAAAATATATCCAAAATGGCAGATAGATTATGATTTCAAGAAAAAATGTTTTGCTTTTAATTAAAAAAAATTATATTTTTATTCCCCTGGGTTTGTGTTGTAGTCATCTTGTGTGTTTTGTATTTGGAGGATTCTTCAAATAAAATTCTAGGGGTTATTTTTGGAAATTCTAACAGGAAATATAAATAAGAAAAATCTCACTTCCCTACTGCTGTAAAAAAATAAATATATTTACTCAAAATCATTGGTTAAGTAAATTCTTGAATGACACATTCACTAAAACATCCACTCCTCTTCCTTAAGGATTTTTTTTTTAATGTTTTTGACAGTGAATCATGCATTCACTTTTCTGAATTTTGGACATTAATACAAAATCATATTGAATAAGATATGGCAAATCTTAGAAATATGCAACATAATTTGTAGTTTTCTGAATGATGTGCGGTAGAGATAGCAACAAAAAATACATATTTTTAGAATAATTAACGTATTTTTTCTTCAAAATTTCTCATGTGTCTTTTAAATTTATTTTTTTTTTTTTCTGAGTCATACTCAGACTCTGGGACTGTGATGTGCTTTCTTGTACCCTGTAATCTGCAAGCACTTACCTCATAAGGAATCCTGGTTGATAGCTCAATTTTTAAAAGTTACTTAATGTAAAAGAGAAAAAGAATAGAAAACAAAAAACATTTGTTTTGATTCTGGGATGTCTTCTCTAGGTACTCTCTTCAAAATGGAGAAAAAATAATATTTCTTCAGACACATCCTCTGCATCAGGCACAAATCAGTCTTTGGGGAGCTTTGAAGGGATTTCTGCCTCTGGGTAGTTCTCTCTGTGTAGCTGAGTTGCCATTTAATATCCAGAAACCTGTGTTTTCTCATCCCTAAAATGGAAATAATTTTAGAGGACACAGATAAATCATGCTCGACATGGAGGCTAGTAATATGTGTATGTGCTCTAGCCACAGCTGACAAAACACCTGAAAAACGCTATGCAGTTACTGATTTTTTTGACCATTATCTGCCACTCACATAAATTTTCTTTCAAAAACTTGTAATAACCTTTTTACTGTAGGCACCAATGTCATCCACATTCCCAAAATGAAAGGTTGAATCTTTCTTATCTAAATTCCAAATTCCAGTTCTTGGTGCTTCAAGGTGGTACAACTAATTGCTTCCTTGTACTGCTATTACTTTGTGTCCCCAGTAAAAGAGTTGTCTACTCCATGCCTCTATTACCTGTGTTTAGCTATGTTTAGAAAATGACATAAAAACCAGTAATTTTTGCTGGTTTGTAAAGAAGGGATGATTACTTCTGGCTGGTGTCAATGCTTGTTATAAACTGAACCAGGATTTCCCCAGGTTTGAGAAAATGTGCCCCATTAACAAGCATGTATATAAAAAGGTTTTGTTTGTATGTAATATGTGTGCATATTATATATGTACACATAGGCTCAGGCCAGTCTCTTACCTACTTTTTTCTTTTTTCTTTCTTTTTACTTCTTAGTTGTAAATGGCCACAGTGCCTTTATTTTATTTATTTTAATGTGGTGCTGAGGATTGAACCTAGTGTCTCACACATGTGAGGGAAGCTCTCCACCCCTCAGCTACAACCTCAGACCTATATGAATGGTCATAGTCACAGAAAAAAAGGAAGTCATATATCAATGCATTTCCTAATGACATTGATAGGGACATCAAGTAGGCAGCTAGGGCAGAGTAGGGGAATATCTTCTGCAGCTTTTGGGTGTTAATGCAATCTTAGCTTCAGAGATGGAGGTTGGAGGTCTGCTAAGCTTAATGATATTTTTCGAGAACTTTATCCATTTGTTACTAGACTGCTAGGTCAGATAGAAAAGTTAAAGTAAATGGCTTCTTAAAGGGCCTAAAAGACCAAGCAAGGTAATGTTGGCTCTCAACCTACAATATTCTGTCTCTACAGTCTTGATGTTCTGAACAGCAAAGGTTAAGCAGGCTACAGGATCTTTAATATAGATGCAGATTCTTTAGAGAACTTCAGTTTACGTACATAAAAATTTTTAAAAAATATGACCCACACCTATAGTCCCAGCACTTGGGAGGCAAAGGTAGGAGTAGCTGAGGAGTTTAAGACCAATCTGGGCAACATAGCAAGTCACTTTCTCAAAATAAAAGACCAAAAACCAAAATGTATTTACTCTCTTCATTTTTATAAAAATTCATTTAAAAAATTCTTTTCTTTTGCTTTTCATAATTCTTTTTTCTATTTGTAGATGACACCATACTTTTATTTAATTAATTAATTAATTTCTATGCAGTGCTGAGAGTCAAACCCAGTGCCTCACATGTGCTAGGCAAGTGCTCTACCACTGAGTCACAACCCCAACCCTATTTCATTCTTCTAAAATTTTTATTTTATGGTACTAGGGAGTTTTTTATTTATTTTTATTAAATTTTTAAAGTTTTATACACTGCATTTTGATTCATTGTACACGAGTGGGGTACAACTTTTTATTTCTGTGGTGGTACACAATGTATATTCACATCATTCATGTAATCATACATATACATAGGGTAATACTGTCTGTTTCATTCTACTATCTTTCTATCACCACCCTCTCCCACTCCATTTTTCTCCAAAGTTACTTCATTCTTCTCTTCCCCCCCTCCTCATTTTATATCATCATTCACTTCTCAGAGAAAACATTTGACTGTTGGTTGTTTGAGTTTGGCCTATTTCACTTAGCATGATATTTTCCAACTTCATCCATTTACTAGCAAATGCCATACATTTATTCTTCTTTATGGCTGAGTAATATTCCATTGTGTATATATACCACAGTTTATTTATCCATTCATCAATTGAAGGGCATCTCAGTTGGTTCCAAAATCTACCTATTGTGAATTGAACAGCTATGAACATTGATTTGGCTGCATCACAAATGGGGTACAAATTTTTATTTCTGTGGTGGTACACAATGTATATTCACATCATTTATGTAATCATACATATACATAGGGTAATACTTAAAATGCTGATTTTAAGTCCTTTGGGTGTAAACCAAAGAGTGGGATAGCTGAGTCAAATGGTTGGTCCATTCCAAGTTTTCTGAGGAATCTCCATACTGCTTTCCAGATTGGCTGCACCAATTTGCAACTCCACCAACAATGTATGAGTGTGCCTTTTTCCTCACATCCATGCTGACATTTATTAATGCTTGTGTTCTTGATATTTTCCATTCTAATTGGAGTTTGATAAACTCTTTGGGTGGTTTTAAGTTGCATTTCTCTAATTACTAGGGATGATGAGCACTTTTTTATAGATTTGTTGATCACCTGTATATCTTCTTCTGTGAAGTGTCTTCCCAGTTCCTTAACCCATTTACTGTTTGGGTTCTTTGTATTTTTGATGTCAATTTTTAAGTTCTTTATAAACTTTGGAGATAAGTGCTCTATCGGAGGTGTGTATGAAAAAGATTTTCTCCCACTTTGTAGGCTTTCTTTTTACCTTTTATTTCCTTTGCTGTGAAAAAGCTTTTTAGTTGAAATCTATCCCATTTATTGATTATTGCTTTTATTTCTTGTGCTATGGGAGTCTTGTTAAGGAAGTCTGGTCCTAAGCCAATGTGATGAAGATTCAGGCCTACTTTTTCTTCTATTTGGTGAAGAATCTCAGGTCTAATTCCTAGATCCTTGATCCATTTTGAGTTGAGTTTTGTACAGGGTGAGAGATAGGGGTTTAATTTCATGTACCTGCTTTTCTTTTTAGGTGAGAAATACAATTCATTACCTGCATTTCTTCTCAGGTCCAAAAAACAGGAGAGACACTACCCTGAGTGAAAGCAAGGGGCTTTAAGCAGAAAGTTTTCAGAGGTAGGTTTTCTCCCTCCAAATGCTGGCCATGGTCCATTCCATTTCAGTTACCAGAAAGCAAGCAAAATATCTTAATAATTATATATATGCACACACACACCACACACACACACACACACACACACACACACACACACACACAGAAATCCTGCTTTTTTGAATAAGTGTCACTAACCAAATTCTAAAATAATAAGAAAAATTGTATAAGTTATGTGGTGTAGTGGAGGTGTTTGGACTTTTAAATTAGACACAATTTTTTTTTTATTGTACCTAGGGCCACTTAACCAATGAACCACATCCCCAGCACTTTATTTCATTTTATTTTGTGACAGGTTCTTGCTAAGATGCTGAGGCTGATTTTGAACTTGCAATTTGCCAAACTCAACTTTATGAGTTCCTGGGATTACATGTGTGTGCCACCATGCATGGCAATAAATTTCATCTTGATTCTAAGCCCACTTGCATTTTTATGGGCTTTCATCATAGGAAGAAAAATATCATGGACTGGAAATTATGTCTAAGGCCAAATTGCAAAATAAGGTGTTGTTCTTTAATCCTGAATCCTCACTGGCCTGTCAAGTGGGGCATATGTCAGAAGTAGACTCCAGATGTCCTGTCCTGTTTCTGCAGAATATCTTCAACCACTACCTGAAATCCTATCTGAGCACATATATGCCAGCATTCCAGCACATTCCCAGATTGTGTGGTGGATTGTGGAAAGGGATGATCATCAGAATCACAACTCCATGTATTGTTTTCTTGCATGAGGAACACTGTGGTCTGTAGCCTGTAGGGGTCTCAGATCTTTCTTCCTGAGCTTGTTTTTCATTTTTGGTGGGATGGTGGTACTGTGCTTTGAACCCAGAGGTCCTTTACCACTAAGCTACATCCCTGGTACTTTTTATTTTTTATATGAAACAGATGCCAAGTCTGGCCTTCAACTTGTGCCCTGTCTCATGAGTTACTAGGATTATAGGTGTGTGCCACCCTGTCTGAATCCTCCTGAGTGTTCTAAATGTATGGGAAGCAAAATGTGAAATCCAGAACCCTGTCTCCCAGCCTGTCTTTATATATATGTCAATGAAATCCTAAAATTCCAGCTCTTGTCTATATTCCCAATTACAACTTCTCCTCTTCCCTATTATATTTCAAATGTGCACAGTATTTTTGTTATTTATTTATTTTTATCAAGAACTGGATAGAACTTTGTAAAGGATTTGTTTTCTGGTTGAGTACAATGGTTCATGCCTATAATCTGAGAGACTCAGTTCACTAAGGCATGAAGATTGCAATTTCAAGGTCAACATCAGAAATTTAGGTTGAGCATAGGCAACTTAGAAAGACCTGTCTCAAAATTTTAAAACATGAGTTGGGTATGCAGCTCAGATTTAATATGCCCCTGTGACAAATATCCAGTACCATAGAAAAATGAAAAGCAAAGACTTTTGTTGTTTTTGTTAATTATGAGCATTTCACATGATAGAAATTAGAGAAAAATCACATGGTCATTGAAAAAATATGCGCTTGTACTCTCCTTTTGTCTCTCCAAGACCAGAAACCTTGTCTCAATGTCTTTGTGTTGAGAAGCTCCCTGGTTCTCCTTCCCCACTGTGGTATTTTCCTAATGCTGTGTTTCAGAACTGATACAAAGATCCCACAGCTGGCACTTCTAATGTCTCTTTGGTGTTTAGTGAATATCAAGTCTAGTGAATGTCAGTACTTCCACAGCTGGCACTTGTAATGTCTCTTCAGTGTTTAGTGAATATCAAGTCTAGTGAAGGTCAGTACTTGGGGTTTATCTTGTTAGAGAGCAGATTAAATTTAGGGACTTTAGTTTTTCGGGAAGGTAGTAAAGTGCCCTAAAGCAGGGAGAAATCTCCTGGTGTGCCTTTCATCCAAAAGTCACTTCAGTTGTTCCCTGACCTTGGCTACTGTGAATACTGCTACAATGAAGATGAGAATGCAACCATTTATTTAACACACTGATTTCAGATATTTTGAAAATGCACCCTGAATTATTATTGTGTTAATTTTTACAAAACTTTCAACTTTCAAGGCCTTTTACAAATGATCTCTACTGAAGTCATATTCTAGTACACTTTGGAAGTGTTTATTTCATCCATATTCATATAATTGAGGTACTAACTATTCTTCCATTTTTTTATAGTAACCATTCTAACAGCTGCACTCAGGCTGCAGAAGTTCCCATAGTTGAGTGCTGCTCTAAATTTATGATGAAAGTTTGTTAGAATCCAGGCTGCCTTATGCTCATTGAAAGGTGATGTGAATCTATTTTAGAAATAAACAGGAATCTGTATGTTTTGTCCTTTTTCTTCACCCCTGGTGGGGATTGCAGCCCATGGAAATTCTTACATACCAATGTGGAGCCACATCTTTGTGATATAGAGAGATATGCACATGTGCATTTGTCATTGCTCCCAAATCCTCGTAGATTAGCATCTCATCCATTGAAAGAAAAGGTTGGATTTTGGACAACTTCCTTACAGAAAGAATTAGTTAGTCCTGGAGTTATCACTGAGGTGAGCTGAGGAAGAGGGCTAATGGAGTACTTCACTACTACTTGGTCTGCAGTCATGGACTGTATTTCCCTTGTTAATCCTTTGGTGCTGGATAGATTGAAGCTCAACTGTTAGCAAGAGAATTTTGCAGATATCGCTGAAAAATATCTTTTAGGGAAAATTGGGACCCTTGAGATTTAACACCTCTTCTTCCCTGGTCCCATGGAATAAAGCCCATGAATCTTGCATTTTAGAAAAACACTCCTTTTCTCTGATACTTGATACTCATGTATATCTAGTCTCTTTCTCTGTGTGCACCAGTTAAATTAAAATTCAAATTACAGACAATTTAGAGTTAAATATGCTATATTTATGACTGAAACGGTCTTCCTCTACTCAGGGAGACAGTGAATCTAAGTATCCTGTTCCAGTTATATAAGAATCATTGCTCAAGGAATGCTAATGCCCTAGAATATCTCAACTTTTCCTACTTTTCTGATGGCATATTTCTTGTTTTATATACACCTAATCAATCTGTAAATTTAAGAGGTATTCAGAACAGGAGTATGTATTTATTTGGTGTATCCATGAGTGGATCAAGAGTTAGGAGGTTCATATTCTGCTATATTTTTATAATCATCCCTCTTAATATCTGCTTTCTGGTGGGTGGTGCTGGAGTATAATCCCAGTGTCACGCACATCCTACATATAATCCCATCCAGTGGTCTGTGGTTCCAGTTCTAATATCTACCTTTAAGCTGGGTTGTTATTCATTCACATTAATTTTCTTGACATGATTGGATTTATATAGGCCTTTTTATTGCACTTAATAAAAACAATATTTACATACATATGTATTTACCTATGTAATTTTCTCTATTGTAATTTCTTCATCTTTATATTACCACAATATTATAATTTTATAACATATAATATTGTCAGGTAATGATACCTGGTACTTTTGTTTTTATATTTCAGAGATTTCTTGGCTAATTATATATATGTATAATCATGCAGGAGAATTTTAGATGTTTCTGCTTTGTTCCCTTCTTTAATTTTGTTGAGATATTATTATGGATTGACAGGTAAAATAGTCATCCTTATAATGATAGTCTTATCATCTATACCTAGGGTGTGCAATTGGTTCTTTGATGTACTTGTGTGTATTTTTATTTTCTCAAATTCTGCACATTTTAAAATATGCTTACATATGAAATACCACATTCATGTGGCATCTTTATAAAATATGTTTTTTAATATTTGTCAAACTGGATATAAGATAAAATTTCCTGGTTTCTATAACCTTTATTTTCCACAGTTTATTTATTTATTTATTTTTTTACTTCCTAAAAGTACATCCCCTTTAATCATGCCCCTGGGCTTCAACTCTGGAGGAATATGGTTATGTCCTCATATGTCCAGGAGTTGTAATTTCAGTCTCTGTGTCTGATGGTGGTGTATCATGTATGTTTGATTTTTAAAAAAGTTTCTGCACATGGATGATAACAGCTTAAAATATATCTTCCCTTTATGAGAATGCCTTTATTCCACATGTTCATCCAATATTTAATTTTGTGTCTACAATGTGATTTTATTTTACATTACCTAATCTCTAAAGATGTTTAGTTTTTCATGATTATGGAACACTTAGATATCTCCTATTTAAAGTTACTTTTCAAGTCTTTTGCCTGCTTTTCTTTTGCAGTATGTATTTTTCTTTCTTTTTATAAGTGTTTGATTATATATAGAGCAATTAGGTCATTTGTCCTTGTACCATTTCTGGAATCACTTGATGAATAGAATTTTTGTTTTAATATTATATAGATTATAAATTTAAAAATATTATTTTGTGTAATTTTTAAATTTTAAAATTTTTTGTTGTTCATTTTCCCTTTTGTGATATTGGGAATTGAAACTTGTGTACTATTACTAAGCTATATCTTCTGCTCCTTTTTCAACTTTATTTTCAGACACACTTTGCTCAGTTTTTTGGGTTGGCCATAGACTTGTGATCCTCATGCCTCAGGCTCTAAAGTACTGGATATTTCAGATGTGCACCACCATATGCATCCTGTCTCACTCTTTCTTATGTCAACTATAGGATGCTTTATCTTATCTTTTATGTTTCACTATTACTTATTCATAATTCTTATATTTATATTTAGTATGTGAAAATGGGTTATGTGATATGAATGAAGGATACAAAACATTTTTATTATCAAGCAAGTACACCAATATCCTAGCATCTTTCTTTGGAAAGAATGCCATTTTTCCTCTTCTTTGCACTACAATATGTGATTTAAAACTGTCTAAATAGTAAGAGACTTATTAAGAGTTTTATCTTGAGATCCACAGTGTATTCATTTTATTATGAGTACTGCACTGATTGTTTTCAATTTGTAACATCAGTCTTTTGTGGCATCATGGTTTTTGTCAGTGGTAGACTTCATGTACAACAATGGAATGGACATATCAAATAGCCTCACCATGTAGTAGTCTGTACCATCAAGATTCTTGTCATTACACTCAGATTTTGGAAAATAGCATTATCAACTTTGAATAAATTTTCAAGAATATATTCACTTCAAGTGAGACATCATTATATATGTACATACATGTGCAATTACATAGTATATAATTGACATAGTTTTTGCTTGTTTAATTTTTTAATTTACCAGAGTTTTTAAAATTTAATTTTCTTTTTTTTTTTTTCTTTTTAGTACTGGCAATTGAACCCAGGACACTTAACCACTGAACCCCATCCCAAGTCTTGTTTTACATTTTAGCTACAGACAGGGTCTCACTGAGTTGCTAACTGACTCACTAAGTTGCTGAAGCTGGCTTTGAACTCTTGATTCTCCTGCTAAATCCTCCGGAGTCACGTGGATTACACATGTGCAACACCATATCTGGCTGATTTGCTTTTTAAAAGCACCATCATTGACAATAGTATTTCTTTCTGTATTATGCTTATTTTCAATATCTTCTATTTTACTCTTTTGCTTAGAATTCTTTTCTCTACTCTTGTTTTTATAAAATTGAGTTTTTCAGACTATTGAAATGGAGGATTCACTAATAAATTCCTAGTCATTTTATGATTTACTAATTTATGTCTGTATATTTCATTTTTTTATTGTATACAAATGGGATACATGTTGTTTCTCTATTTCTACATGGAGTATGGAGTCAAGGCATAACATTTGTGTAATCATAAATTTACATAGGGCAAAGATGTTTGATTCATAATTTTTTCCCTTCTCCCCCACCCTTCCCACCCCTCTTTTCCCTCTATACAGTCATTCTTTCCTCCATTCTTACTACCCTCCTTATCCCAAACCCTAAACCTAACCCTAATCCTAACACTAACCCCTCCCACCCCCCATTATATGTCCTCATCCACTTATCAGCGAGATCATTTGTCCTTTAGTTTTTTGAGATTGGCTTATCTCACTTAGCATGATATTCTCCAATTTCATCCATTTGCCTGCAAATGCCATAATTTTATCATTCTTCATTGTGGAGTAATATTCCATTGTACATATATGCCACAGTTTCTTTATCCATTCATCAACTGAAGGGCATCAAGGTTGGTTCCACAATCTGGCTATGGTGAATTGAGCAGCAATGAACATTGATGTGGCTGTATCTCTGTAGTATGCTGATTTTAAGTCCTTTGGGTATAGGCCAAGGAGTGGGATAGCTGGGTCAAATGGTGGTTCCATTCCTAGCTTTGTGAGGAATCTCCATACTGCTACCCAGAATGGCTGCACTAATTTGGAACCCCACCAGCAATGTATGACTGTACCTTTTCCCCCATATCTTCGCCAACACCTATTGTTGCTTGTGTTCTTGATAATCACCATTCTAATTGGGGTGAGATGAAATCTTAGGGTAGTTTTGATTTGCATTTCTCTTATTACTAGTGATGTTGAACATTTTTTCATATATGTGTTAATTTCTTGTACATCTTCTTCTCTGAAGTGTCTGTTCATTTCCTTAGCCCATTTGTTGATTGGATTATTTGTATTCTTCGTATAGAGTTTTTTGAGTTCTTTATGGATTCTGCAAATTAGTGCTCTATCTGAAGTATAAATGGCAAAGATATTATCCCATTCTGTAGGCTCTCTCTTCACATTACTGATAGTTTCCTTTGCAGAGAGAAAGCTTTTTAGTTTGAATCTATCCCAGTTATTGATTCTTGCTTTTATTTCTTGTGCTATGGGAGTCCTGTTAAAGAAGTTTGATCCTAAGCCAACAAGTTGAAGGTTTCGACCTACATTTTGTTCTATAAGATGCAGGGTCTCTGGTCTGATTCTGAGGTCCTTGATCCATTTTGAGTTGAGTTTTGTGCAGGGTGAGAGATAGGGGTTTAATTTCATTCTGTTGCATATGGTTTTCCAGTTTTCGCAGCACCATTTGTTGAAGAGGTATCTTTTCTCCATTGCATATTTTTGGACCCTTTGTCTAGTATGAGAAACTTGTATTTATTTGGGTTTGTGTCCATGTCCTCTATTCTGTACCATTGATCTACCTGTCTATTTTGTTACCAATACCATGTCGCTTTTGTTACCATTGCTTTGTAATAGAGTTGAAGATCTGTTATTGTGATACTCCCTGCTTCGCTCTTTCTACTGAAGATTGCTTTAGCTATTCTGGGTTTTATATTCTTCCGAATGAATTTCACAATTGTTTGCTCTATTTCTGCAAGGTACATCATTGGGATTTTAATTGGAATTGCATTGAATCAGTATAGCACTTTAGGTAGTATGGCCATTTTGACAATATTAATTCTGCCTATCCAAGAACATGGGAGATCTTTCCATCTTCTAAGGTTTTCTTCAATTTCTTTCTTTAGTGTTCTGTAGTTCTCATTGTAGAGGTCATTCACCTCTTTTGTGAGATTGATTCCCAAGTATTTTATTTTTTTCAATGCTATTGTGAATGGGGTAGTTTTCCTAATTTCTCTTTCTGAAGATTCATCACTTATGTATAAAAATGCATTGGATTTATGAGCATTGATCTTGAAACCTGCTACTTTACTGAATTCACTTATAAGTTCTAAAAGTTTTCTGTTGGAATTTCCAGGTTCTTCTAAATATATAATCATGTCATCAGCGAACAGGGATAGTTTGAGTTCTTCTTTACCTATTCGTATCCCTTTAATTTCTTTGGTTTGTCTAATTGCCTGGCTAGAGTCTCAAGGACGATGTTGAGTAGAAGTGGTGAAAGAGGGCATCCCTGCCTTGTTCCAGTTTTTAGGGGGAATGCTTTCAGTTTTTTACCATTTAGAATGATATTGGCCATGGGCTTAGTGTAGATGGCCTTTACAATGTGAAGGAATGTTCCCACTACCCCAATTTTTTCTAGTTTTTTCAGCATGAAGGGATTCTGTATTTTATCGAATGCTTTTTCTGCATCTATTGAAATAATCATGTTATTCCTAACTTTAAGTCTGTTGATATGGTGAATGACATTTATTGATTTCCGGAGGTTGAACCAACCTTGCATCCCTGGGATAAAACCCACTTGATCATGGTGCACTATCTTTTTAATATTTTTTGTTTGTGATTTGCTAAAATTTTTTTGAGAATTTTCACGTCGTTGTTCATTAAGGATATTGGTCTGAAATTTTTTTTCCTCGATGTGTCTCTATCTGGTTTGGGTATCATGGTGATATTGGCTTCATAGAACAAGTTTGGGAGGGTTCCCTCCTCTTCTATTTCATGGAATGCTTTGAGGAGTATTGGAATGAGCTCTTCTTTAAAGGTTTTGTAGAACTCAGCTGAGAACCCATCTGGTCCCAGACTTTTCTTTGTTGGTAGGCTTTTGATGACCTCTTCTATTTCATTGCTTGAAATTGATTTATTTAAATTGTGTATGTCCTCCTGGTTCAGTTTAGGTAATTCATATGTCTCTAGAAACTTGTTGATATCTTCGAGGTTTTCTGTTTTGTTGGAGTATAGATTTTCAAAATAGCTTCTAATTATGTTTTGTATTTCACCCATGTCTGTTGTGATATTTCCTTGTTCATTCCGAATTTTAGTAATTTGAGTTTTATCCCTCTTTCTCTTTGTTAGTGTGGCTAAGGGTTTATCAATTTTGTTTATTTTTTCAAAGAACCAACTATTTTGTTAATTTTTCTGATTGTTTCTTTTGTTTCAATTTCGTTGATTTCGGCTCTGATTTTAACTATTTCCTGTCTTCTACTACTTTTGGTGTTCGTCTGCTCTTCTTTTTCTAGGTCTTTGAGCTGTAGTGTTAAGTCATTTATTTGTTGATTTCTACTTCTTTTGTTGAATGCACCCCATGAAATAAATCTTCCTCTAAGTACTGCTTTCATAGTGTCCCAGAGATTTTGATATGATGTGCCTTTGTTCTCGTTTACTTCTAAGAACTTTTTTATTTCCCTCCTGATGTCTTCTGTTATCCATTCATCATATAATAGTGTATTATTTAATCTCCAGGTATTGGAGAAGTTTCTGTTTTTTATTCTGTCATTTATTTCTAATTTCAATCCATTATGATCTGATAGAGTATGAGGTAGTATCTCTATCTTCTTGTATTTGCTAACAATAGCTTTGTGGCATAAAATATGGTCTATTTTAGAGAAGGATCCATGTGCTGCTGAGAAGAAAGTGTATTTCTTCTTTGTTGGATGGTATATTCTATATATGTCCATTAAATCTAAATTGTTGATTGTGTTATTGAGATCTATCGTTTCTTTTTTTTTTTATTTGCAAACAATGTATCTGACAAGGGGTTAATATTCAGAATATATAAGGAACTCAAGGAACCATAGAAAGCCCCAAATAGTCTAAATAATCTTTTTTTTTATTGTAAACAAATGGGATACATGTTGTTTCTCTGTCTGTACATGGCGTAAAGGCATACCATTTGTGTAATCATAAATTTACATAGGGTAATGTTGTTTGATTCATTCTGCCATTTTTCCCTTCCCCCCTCCCCTCCCAACCCTTCCCTCCATCTATACAGTCCTTCCTTCCTCCATTCCTGCCCCCCTCCCTAAACCCAACTCCAACCCCAACACTAACCCTTCCCACCCCCCATTATGTGTCATCATCCACTTATTAGCGATATCATTCTTCCTTTGGTTTTTTGAGATTGGCTTATCTCACTTAGCATGATATTCTCCTATTTCATCCATTTGCCTGCAAATGCCATAATTTTATCATTCTTTATGGCTGAGTAATATTCCATTGTATATATATATACCACAGTTTCTTTATCCATTCATCAATTGAAGGACATCTAGGTTGGTTCCACAATCTGGCTATTGTGAACTGAGCAGCTATGAACATTGATGTGGCTGTATCTCTGTAATATGCTGATTTTAAGTCCTTTGGGTATAGGCCAAGGAGTGGGATAGCTGGCTCAAATGGTGGTTCCATTCCAAGTTTTCTAAGGAATCTCCACACTGCTTTCCAGAGTGGCTGCACTAATTTGCAGCCCCACCAGCAATGTAAGAGTGTACCTTTCTCCCCACATCCTCGCCAACACCTGTTGTTGCTTGTATTCTTGATAATCGCCATTCTAATTGGGGTGAGATACAATCTTAGGGTGGTTTTGATTTGCATTTCTCTTATTACTAGAGATGTTGAACATTTTTCCATATGTTTGTTGATTGCTTGTATATCTTCTTCTGTGAAGTGTCTATTCATTTCTTTAGCCCATTTGTCAATTGGATTATTTGTATTCTTGGTGTAGAGTTTTTTGAGTTCTTTATAGATTCTGGAGATTAGCGCTGTATCTGAAGTATGATTGGCAAAGATTTTCTCCCACTCTGTAGGCTCTTTCTTCGCATTGCTGATAGTTTCCTTTGCTGAGAGAAAGCTTTGTAGTTTGAATCTATCCCAGTTATTAATTCTTGCTTTTATTTCTTGTGCTATGGGAGTCCTGTTGAGGAAGTCTGGTCCTAAGCCGACATGTTGAAGCTCTTTATTCAATTTTTATTTGGAAGATCTATCCAGTGGTGAGAGAGGTGTGTTAAAATCGCCTAGTATTATTGTGTTGTGGTCTATTTGATTTCTGGAATTGAGAAGAATTTGTTTGATGTACATGGATGAGTCAATGTTTGGGGCATAGATATTTATGATTGTTATGTCTTGCTGATTTATGCTTCCCTTAAGCAGCATTTAATGTCCTTCTTTATCCCTTCTGAGTAGTTTTGGCTTGATGTCCACATTTTCTGAAATGAGGATGGATACTCCAGCTTTTTTGCTGTGTCCGTGTGCATGGTATATTTTTTCCATCCTTTCACCTTTCATCTATGGTTATCTCTTTCTATGAGATGAGTGTCTTGCAGGCAGCATATTGTTGGATTTTTCTTTTTAATCCAATCTGCCAATCTATGTCTTTTGATTGATGAATTCAGGCCATTAACATTCAGGGTTATTATTGGGATATGATTTTCATTCCCAGTCATTTGACTCATTTTTCTTTTGACATGATTTGGTTTGTCCTTTATTTGGCTATTCCTTTAGGCTAGTTCCTCTTGTTGCTGATTTGCATCGTTGTTTTTCATCTTTTCCTCATGGAATATTTTGCTGAGAATGTTCTGTAATGCCAGCTTTCTTTTTGTAAATTCCTTTAGCTTTTGTTTATCATTGAAGGATCTTATTTCGTCGTCAAATCTGAAAGTAAGTTTTGCTGGGTATAAGATTCTTGGTTGGCATCCGTTTTCTTTCAGGTCTTGGTAAATGTTGTTTCAGGCCCTTCTACCTTTTAGGGTCTGGTTTGAAAAATCTGCTGATATTCTTATTGGTTTCCCCCTGAATGTAATTTGATTCTTTTCTCTTGCATCCTTTAAAATTCTGTCTTTATTTTGTATGTTAGGTATTTTCATATTATTATGAAAATAATATGGTGTGGGTCTGTTGTAATTTTTTATATTTGGAGTCCTATAAGCCTCTTGTACTTGGTTTTCCATTTTGTTCTTCATATTTGGGAAATTTTCTGATATTATTTCATTGAATAGCTTGTTCATTCCTTTGGTTTGTTTCTCTAAGCCTTCCTCAATCCCAATAATTCTTAAATTTGGCCTTTTCATGATATCTCATAATTCTTGTAGATTCTGTTCATGATTTCTTACCATCTTTTCTGTGTGGCCAACTTTGTTTTCAAGATTAAATGCTTTTCTTCAGTGTCTGAGTTTCTGTCTTCCAGGTGTTCTATTTTATTGGTTATGCTTTCTATGGAGTTTTTAACTAGGTTTATTGTTTCCTTCATTTCAAGGATTTCTGTTTGTTTGTTTTTTTTCAGTATCTCTAATTCTTTATTGAAATGATCTCTTGCTTCCCATATTTGCTCTTTTAACTGTTGATTGGTGCGATCATTTAATGCCTGCATTTGCTCTTTCGTCTCCTTGTTTGCTTCTCTGATTGTTTTAATTATGTACATTCTGAACTCCCTTTCTGACATGTCTTCTGCTGTGCTGTCATTGGGTTTTATTGATATAGTGTCTAGGTTTGTTTGGGACATTTTATTCCCTTGTTTTCTCGTATTGGTCAGATGTCAGTGGGACTCTGAGATTTTGCAGATTTCCTCTATTGGCTTATAGTGTCCCTGTAGATTTCCAGTGTATCACCTCCCAGCCTTCAGTAGCCTGAAGTCTTGGAGAAACTTGATAATGCAGTGCTTCCGAAGAAAGCTGCCCCTAGCCCGCTACTGGTTCCAGGGCTTAGAGCTGGCTCTGTGCGGAAAGGCTCTCATTGGGGGGCCTGCACCACGCAGCTGGCTGTGTGAGAGGAGCCCACCGCCAGAGTGTGCAAGGCTACCTGGGGAAGACTCTAGCTGCCCTGCCCTGCTCTGATAAGCCACCCCTATCCATGCCTGCCACCCAGGCCAAGCTTCACCCATTGGGGGAGACTCACCCCGTGGCTGTATTTTAGTCTGAGTCTCTCAATGCCTCCCTTTCTTGAATCCTGGGTTCTGGAGTGACTGGAGATGAAGTCACCCTCTAGTCCACCATCTTGGATCGCCCTGTGGAAAGAGCCTGCGGCCGGAGGGGGCAGGATCACCTGGAGAAGTCTCTGGCTGCCCTGCCCTGATCCCAGAGGCTGCCTGGGGGTCGGAGCTCTCTGTTGACTCAGGGACTTGTGGTTGGCTCTGTGTAGAAAGGTTCTCACTGGGCGGTCTGCTCCGATAAGCTAGCCTTGAAAGGCGCCTCCAACCGGAGGGGGCCGGGCTGCTTGGGAAAGTCCCTGGCTGCCCTGTCCTGGTCCCTGAAGCCACTTGCGGGCCGGAGCTCGCCGACTGGCTCTGGGATTTGGAGCTGGTTCTGTTCAGAAAGGCTCTCACTGGGGGGCCTGCTCCGAGAAGCTGGAGAAGCTGGCCATGTGGGAGGGACCCACCACCGGAGTGCATAGTGCTGCCTGGGGAAGACTCTAGCTGCCCTGCCCTACTCTGATAAGCCACCTCTATCCAGGCCTGCTGCCCAGGCCGAGCTTTACCCAGTGGGGGAGACTCACCTGTGGCTCTATTTAGTCCGAGTCTCTCAATGCCTCCCCTTCTTGAATCCTGGGTTCTGAAGCAACTGGAGATGCAGTCAACCTCTAGTCCGCCATCTTGGATCATCCCCTGTTTATTTCATTTTTAACATAAGTTTTAGATGCATCCCACATTTTTACAGTCTTATAGAGGTTTAATTAGCATATATTAACCTGTATATCTTAATTGTATACTTTTATCTTTTAGCTATGTACATATCCATGAAAGTACCACAATCAACAAAATTGTCATGTTCATTGTTAAAATGTTCCCAGAGATTATATTCCATTTCTGTATCATCTATCAAAATGTATAAATGCATTCTACTGTCATGTACAACTAATTAGAACAAATAAAATAAAAATAAATTAAAAATAGAATGTTCCCAAATGTCCTCTTGAATCCCTTCATTCACTCTTCCTCACCGCCATTTGATTTTATTGAGCATAGCAAGAACAGGCAAATATTGAAATTATAGAGGTCCTTGAGTTACCACAAAGTAAACATATCATGTACTATTGCTTACACCAAGAAACAGAACATTAATGATGCTCTGATGATCCATTTGTGCCCTCTTCCTCTTAATAGCCCTTCATAATCCCCAATGGTAAGTCCTCTTTTTCTTTTCTATATACCGATATTTATCCTTTAAAAAAAAAGCAAAAAATAAAACAGAGGCATTACTCCCTCTTCACTTATTAATGCAAAAAGTGGAGGAGAAAGTGGAAGCTGTGAGCTTGTTTCCAACCCTGACCCCACCCCAACCTCCTGCTCTCTATAGGAGAAGTTGTTTGGTAAATGTAGAGATAAAGAAGGAAAGGGCTGGAGCAGATTGCAATGTTGGGGACTGCTAAGAGAGGCTACCAGAGTTATAAGTGGTATGAGGGAGCAAGAGACCAAAGAAGGGGAGAAGTGCAACTGTTGACTAGTGAAGCTCAAATGGAGCAGGCCAGATGGTGTAACAATGGCAGAGTGAGTGGAGAGTGTTGCATCTAGACAGGTGAAAATGAGAAGGCTGGAGTTAATCGTGGCATTTCTTGTGCAGGTAAAATGTCCACAACCTAGTTTTTTTACACTCTCACTTTCCAGGGGACATCCTATTCCAAACCCATTGGAAGCGTTCTCCTGCTTTCACCCCAATTTCTGATTTATGCCAATTGGGATTCACTTTATCTTCTTTCTCTTGTTCCTTCTTGTCTTCTGCATATCGTTTATTTCCCTTTTCATCCTGAACAGGTTCTTTTCCTCCTCAACCCCCTTCTTGGCCTCCTTTACCACTTCTTTATTTTGATCTTTCCATTTTGCTTTATCCTTCACTTTCTTCTTATCCTTCAGGTCCTTGCTGGTAAATAGACAACTGTATTATTCTTTCCTCTGAGGTGGTGCTGGAGTTCTGTTTGAACTTACATGAAAACTGGATTTCATCATCCAGATTGAAGGGCCCTAACCTGCACAGTGCAGTGGCAGCTGGAGAAAACTTTCCCCATGGTAAAGGCTGCAAGGTTGGAGGCCAGGTAGAGCATTCTCATAGAATCATTTTTCCTCTTCCATTCTGTCTAGGGGTAGAATTAATGGTTCGTAGTGTATGCCTGAGTAGATAGCACCACACCATTTTCCAAAGTGGCTTTACTTTTTTATCTTGCCACAGCAGGCCTAACAATTCCAATCACTTAATATTTCTGTGACCATTAGACTTTTTGTATGTGTGTGATTGCTTTTTTCTTTCCTGATGAGTATAGTGTTTTAGCTTGAATTTTAGCTTCCTTAAATAGTATTGCTTTATACTCATATTCATATATTTTTTGTCATTTTAATATTTCCTCCTTTAAGACATCTTCTGAAATTTCTCATCTCTGCTGTACTCTGTTGAGATATATCTTTCCCCAAAGAAATGGTTGAGAGTGGGTTTCTCAGCCTTTTGTGGTATGTCACAAGTGGCAAACACACCCCAAAGGAAGGAGAAACCTCCTTTCACTCTATGGTCAAGCTGAGAACTTCAAGGACTGTACCTTGATTCTCATCCCTATATAGTCTTATCACCTTTTATGTGTCAAACAAGTGTACGGCAGTGAGTGTCATGAAGCTATTTTAACTTCTCAAAGGCAGTTTGGAATTCTGGTGTACAAGTCAAATATTTTATTTGTTCCTTTTAAGGCCTCATACAGAAGTTTACATATTAATCCAAAATTAAGGACCAGTATCTGACTCTGTTAGTTAGATTTTTTATGGCTGTGACCAAAATTATGTACAAGAGCAATTTCAGAGACGGAAAATTTTATTATGGAGCTCACTGTTTCAGAAGTCTCAGTCCAGAGATGTTTGATTCCATTCCTTAGACTGAGATGAGACAAAACACCATGGTAAGAGAGTGTGGTGGAGAAAAGCATCTGGGAAGATGGTGCCAGGGACTCTTCTCCTCTTTCCATACTCTCCTTGTCTAAAGTTAGGATTCCATCCCTATCAGAGGCTTAATGCACTAAATAGGCAAGACTCTCATAACCTAATCATTTAATATTTGAACCTTCTTACCTTGTCTCATGCATGAGATTTTGGGGGACAACTAATATCTAAATCATAACACTGACATTTACAGGAACCCATGTAACTGTCTCTGGTTTCTGATTTCTATAAGGCTTAAGATAGACTTATAGAAGTCAGGATAAGACTTCTTTAAATCTGACATCAAAATTCAGGTCCATTGGGTAATCTGTAATCCCAGATAAGTGACTTCTTTACAAAACTCAACCATTTTAGTGTACATTTTATATCTACATCAGGCAAGGTGTTTCACTGAAGCAATATAGTATCTAAAAATGTGGTTCATAGTTGGACTTGGCTATAAGCAAATCATCCTCGCATTGTGAAAGAATTTCTTGATACAGTCATGAACCTCAGCTAGCAATTTTGATAGACTTCTACTAAAAAAAATTCCAAAAAATATTGCTGTGTAAGAAAACACAGTAGTACTGGATTGTTACTCATCTCTTAAAATTGGTACTTTTAACCAGCCATTGTTACCTGGCATTACTATTACTAAAAGATATGGATTTGGTATTATTGGATGATTATCTGAAACTGTTACTTTAAACTCACAGATCTTGCACAAATTAGTATGCATCAGTGGGTTTCTTTTTTAAGAGTATTTAAACAGAAAGATTTGGGTTATTTCAGGGTGTTTGGCAAATACAACCAAATCTATCTTTTAAGAATTTGATCACAAGAGACTTTATCCCTATTAATACTTCACTCTTAAGGGGTTATTGTTTCTTCTTGGGTGATTGCCACCTCCTTAAACAAAATATTGTTTGAGATAATATTGATCATCCTTCTCATGATCCCTTTGGCCATTATAGACTTATTTATTTATTTATTTTGACCATGAATAGTACCTACAGATACATATCCTTGGCACTTTTTATTCTTCTTTCTTATTTTGAGTCAGGGTCTTACTAAGTTGCTTAAGGCTTTGCTATGTTGCCTAGGGTGGCATTGAAATTACAATCCTCTTGCCTCCTCCTCCCAAACAACTGGAGTTAGCGGTATGTGCCACTGTGCCTGACTCTGTCATTTTTTTAAAAAACATCTCTATCACAAATTGATTTACGTTTTAAAAAATTGAATACTTTTATTTTTTCATACATAAAAACTATTTTTAATGTATAAAAAGTTTATATTATTATATATGTACACATAAAATACAAGTATCACTTGATTCAAATGATTTGCTGTGTTCTTAACATATTTGCATTGCTCTTCTCATTTATTATAATTGCCCTGCTCTGATAATTGTTTTAATATTCAAACTTTTTTTTGATCTTAATGTTTCTTTAAATCTGTATTCCAGATCAAATAAACTTTGGTAAAAATGGAGCTCTACTATTTAATGGACACTTAATAAAATATTTTAAAATGAATATTATTACTGCTATCACATTTTTGGTTTAATGACTTAAGATATGAAAAACTCATAGAGTGATATGTACACATTTTAAATAATCAAAAAAGATTATTTTCAAGCCAGGCAAAATGGTGTATTAGAGTGAGGCAGCATGTCTCCTAGGTCAGTTACTCAGAACTCAAATAGTGGAAATAGTATTTTTTTCTGAGTCTCCAAGGGAAAACTCCTGAGAATGGAGGCTCAATGTGCTGTTGCTGAAACAGAGATTGTTCAATTCATTAAATTGATCTAAAAAAAGTTACCCCAAGTTTACCAATCATCAGTGGAGAGCTCAACTAGGAGTCATCCTGATAGTACACTACAGCTGGACAAATGAGTAGTGGAAACGCAGATCTGAGAGATGATGGCTAAGTCTGCACAAACCTCTCTGAGCCTAGCAAAGACTTAACTGAGCTTCACAAACCCAGGGAAAATTAAAAAAAAGAAAACAAGAGCATTTTTGCCTTGGGAAATGCCAGTTGGAGAGGCTAGGGAGAACCCAACTCTCTCCAATTCTGTGAGACCTGTGGCTCAAAGGAGCTCATAAGACCAGCTACAATGGATCAGAAATTTGATAGGGTAAATTTCAGGACACTTAGCTCTCTGATTGCCTGCCTGACTGGTCCTTGGCACTTCCAAGATCAGAGCAACCACATTTTCCTTGCATCTACCTAGTTTGACACATGCTGAGTCACTGACACACCCCCATTGTAGGGTCCTCCCTATTCCTGGTACTACCAAATTTTTGATATAAAAATGGTCCTGGCCTTCTCTACCTGACTGGACCCTGGAATCACAATCTGTCTGGACCCATGGATCCTGAAAAACAGTCTACCAACCCCTTCAACCTCACACCCTGCCACTGCTTGATCTACTAGGCCTGCACTTTCACTACTTGACTCAGAGTCCAGCCTGCCAGGCTGCAATATCTCTGCCAGGTCAACCTGACCCAGGCACCCACATTACTATCTGGCTCACAGGCTGTCCCAACCAGCCCACCATTTCACCACCTGCCCTGCCCTGTCCATCACAGATTGATATTTGCCAGGCTTTAGAAGAATATTGATTCAACAATGCCAGCAACTCACCACAAAATAAAGCATCAAGAACCTGAATAAAACTAAGTCCCTGCAACCAGGAATTCCACCTATGGGAACTTCTCTCACAGAACCCAATGGGGAATATACACCGGTAATGGTTGGACAGCCCCTCCCATTCCACCCCTTACCAATCTCACAAGAAGGGAAGTTTAGAAATCTTTGAACCAAGCTGGCAACTTCTTGAGCAACACACTAAAAAGGAAGGACTGAACAGCCCACACCCATATGCCCACACTCAGTTCACACCACAAGAAGAAACAAAATCAGTTGGGGACAGACAGCAAACACGTATGTTCACTATTTGTCCAACATAGTCAAAACAACTCCACAATTTCTTAACTTTTCATCCAGATTGTTCATATTTTTTTTGGTTATGTTTTGTTTTGATTTGGTGTTTCATTTTATTTGAATTTGTACTGATTGTTTCAAGAACACCTATACATATTAAGATTTGTTTCTCTTTCCTAATTACTAGCCCTTTGGTTGAAGATATTTATTTTTCTTGGGAACTTTTTTGAGAGTCAAGGTTTTTGATTAGCATAGTTTTATTTTGTTTTGTATTATTTTTTCCACCACTGTATTCTCTATTTCTATCTCTTCCCCTCCCTTTTCTATTGTGACAACCAAAGTCTATCCTCACTCTTCCTTTTTATTCTTTCTTCTATTTTTCACCCTCTTTTTCATTAACAACACATCCTGTTACCATACATCTGTCCTATTTACCCTTTAAAATTGCAAACACTTTCTACCTTTCTATCTCTTCTTTTCTTATACTGAATTCTATCCTTAACATCTCTTAATGCCACTTGATATATAATGTCTTCCCCTACCACCAATGACAGAGCAGTAATTAATATAGGAGAAGTCATAGACAACGCCTATTGTTTGACTTTGTGACAGATGTAATTTATGATTACTTACTTTTTTACTGATGGAAATTGCTGATATTTCTATTTCTGCATATTATGCCAAGTAACACTGTAGATGTCAAAATAGGAACTAAGTACCTAATCTATCGCTATATATTTTTTGCATAGATTTTTGTGTATTATTGGTCTCTGTCCCCAAATTCGGAGGTGTTTACAACTGAAGGGGACCCTATAAACTCATAAGTTAGAAACTCTACTTCTTCTGATCCATCCAGATACATGGGTGGACACACAAACAATTTGAGAAATGAATGGAACAAACCATACCAAACAACATAGATTGCCTCAACAACAGACTCCATTGACATAACAATAGAGGAAATGTCAAAGATAAAATTTTGAAAGTTCATTGTTCAACTGATCTATAAGGTAAAAGGTGACAAAATAAATGAAAGCAGAGAGAAAATACAAGAAGTGGAAGGTAACTTCAATAAGGAGATATATATCCTGAAGAAGAATCAATTGGAAATTCTCAAAATGAAGGTATTAATAAACCAAATTAAAAATCCAATGAAAATCCTCATTAACAGACTAGACCACATGGAAGATAGATTTTTCAGGACTTCAAGACAAAGGATATAATCATAAAAATAAAAAGATGACTACAGATAAAAGATGTTAAAAGACTATGAACAGAAATTTTAAGATAAAGGTTCTGAAATATAGACTAAGTAATGCACAATCTTAACAATGAAATAACATCATAATGTTTTCCAAATCCTAAAAACAAAATGGAAAATTAAATACAGAAAGCATACAGGACTCCAGATATACAAAATTACCAGAGAATCATTTAAAGAAACACCAATTTCAAAATGCCCAATATACAGAAAAAAAGAAAATTAAAAGCATAAAGAGAAAAAGATTGGTGACATTTTGAGGAAAAAACAATGCAAACCTCAGCTGATTTTTTAACTCAGACCCTAAAAGGTGGGAGGTTTTAGAATAATATATACCAAACTCTAAAGAAAATGGATGCCACCCAAATATATTATAAAAGCAAAATTAAAGTTTTGATTTGAAGATGAAATAAAACTTTCTATGATAAACAAAGGTTAAAAGAATTCACAACTTATAACTGACACTACAAAATATAGTCAAAAATATTTCAGGAATACATGTTATTTCAGAAATAACAAAAAGCAGCAAAGGCAGAAGCAACACTAGAAGAATATTCAAAGTAGAATTAGTTCAAGTTAAAAACTAGAAACAAACCAAAATGACAGGAAATAAAAACACTGAATGTAAGTTGTATCAAATCATCAAAAAGACATAGACTTACTTGAAAAAGAAGACCCAATTATATGCTGTCTTCAAAAGACTTACACATAGAAAAGACATACATAGACTGAAGTTGAGATTTGGGGAAAATATATTATTCATGTTGTCTTCAAAATCATTCAGGGGTTTCTATTCTTGTATCAGATAAATTGAACTTCAAAGTAAAGTTAATCAGAAGAGACCTATAAAGAAGGCCATTTTTTCTGCTTAAGGGAATCATACAAGAAGTAATAGTAGTAATAGCATAAATAGCATTTATATTTATGCCCTAAAAGGAGCAGCTATGTATACTAAGCAAACTCTCCTCAACATCAAGAATCAAATAGGCCAAAACACTTTAATACTGGGTAACCTTAACATACCCCTGTCAATGTTACATAGATAATTCAAACAAAAAGTAAATAAAGATTCATTTATTTTAATAGATGGAATGTTCCTATTTATGACAAACCCAAGGCCAACATTATTCTAAATAGAGAAACAAATCATTCCCACTAAAAGCAGGAAGAAGACAAGGATGCTCTCATTTAACAATTTTATTCAACATACTACTTAAAATCCTGACTAAAGCAATTAATCAAAAGATAGAATTTAAAGTTATATGAGTAGGAAAAAAGAGCTCAAAGTATTTCTTTTTGCTGACAACATGACTCTATATGTGGAAGTCCCAAAAATTCAACTGGTACTATTCTAGAACTCATGAAGATATTCAGAAAATTAGTGGGATACAAAATTAATACCCATAACTCAATTGAATTTCTATACATTAATAATGAATCAGCTAAAATAGAAATTAGGAAAACTATCCTAGTCACAATAGCCTCCAAAAGAAACTACTTAGGAATCAATCTAATTAAAGAAGTGAAGTATCTCTAAAATGAAAACCAGTGAACAGAGCTATAGTTTAAAAAATTATATATCTTGGCAACAAAATAGACACAAAAGCAAATGGAACAGAATAGAAGACAGAGAGATAAACTCCATATAAAAATACTTACCTCCTATTAGACCAAGGTGTTAAAAGTGCACACTGGAGAAAAGATAGCCTTTTCAACAAACTATGCTGAGAAAACTGGAAATCCATATGTAATAGAATGAAAGTTAATCCTTATTTCTCATCCTGCACAACAGTCAACACTAAGTAGATTAAAGACCTAGAAATTTTACCAGAAACACAGCATCTACTAGAAGAGCAGTGAAACCCAGATCTCCAACACATTTGTACAGAAACTGATTTCCTGAACAAGACTCTAAAATTAAAAAATAATAATAATAAAATAGATGGGATCAAACTAAATACTTTCCCAGCAAAAGAAGCATGAAAACAGAACCTACAGAATGGGAGAAGAAGTTTGCTACCTGAATATGTTGTCAATTTCTAGGATATACAAAGAATTCAGAAAATTTAACACACACACACACACACACACACACACACACACACCACCAAAACAAAAAAGGGGCAAAGGAACTGAACAGACTCTTCTCAGAGAATAAATAGAAATGATCAACAAATATTTGGAAAATGTTCAACATTTCTAGATATTAAAGAAATACAAATTAAAACTGCCCTGAGATTCCATCTCAGTCCAGTCAATATGACAAGTATCAACAATATAAGTAATTCATGTCGTAAAGATGTGGGGAAAACAGAATGCTCACACATTACTGGTGGGACTGCAGATTGTTGCAACCCCTCTGAAAAGCAATGTGGATATTCTTCAAGGGATGAATCCACCATTTAATCCAGTGAAGCCACCCTTCAATATTGACCCAAAGGACATTAAAATCAGCATACTGCAGTGACACACCACATTAATATTTATAACAGCATAATTTAAAATAGCTAACTTATGAAACCAACCTAGGTACTCTTCAATAAATGTATGGATAAAGAAATTGGAACATATATACACAATGCATTGTTATTCAACTATAAAAAAGAATGACTCCATGACATTTGCAGTAAATGGATGGATTTGAAGAATATTATACTAAGTAAATTAAACCAATTCCTGAATCAATAGGTTGAATTTGTTGCTGATATGTGAAATCTAAACCACATAAAGTGAGGGAGGATAAGAAAAGTTCATAAGATTAGACAATGGTGAAAAAGAGAAGGAAGGGATAGGAATAGGAAACAGCAGAATAAGTCTAACATTATTTTCCTATGTATACATGTAAAAATACATGAGTTCCACCATCATGCCCACCCATAAGACAATTGTCATTCTAATTAGAATTAGTATATCCAATGCTTGTATAAGTTAATAAAAATGGATTCTACTGTCATGTAGAACTGAAAAGAACCAATAAAATTAAATAAAAATGACAACTGTTTGAAGAGCTTGATGGTTATCCTCTTATAAATGTGATATAATGTATACATGAATCAAAGTTTTATTGCATAAATATAATTTTTATTTTATATATTAAAATAAGTTTAAATTTGAGAAACAAAGCACAAACAGATTATCCAAATGATATTGTTCTCATACATATCATAAAATATTTGAACTCATTTTCACTAGTAAATATTTCCTTTAAGTGGTCAACCTCATTACCTTTTAAGTTTTTCTAATCCCACTTATCCTGGAATAAGTAGAGAAATTCCTACATTTTCAGAAAACAGCTTGATTCCAGGACTACTGAATCAGATTCTTCATTTCAGTAAATCTCTGATTCATGGTTATGCAAAAATATCTGAGAATTTCCTTTATTAATTACCATAACTTTCTCATGTGAGAGATATGTACAATTTAGGTCATGATATATAAAATTACAAAATCTATATTCTTGTATTGATGCCTGAGTTTTATATTTCATTTCATAAAAGTGGAATTATTAGACTCTTTTTGGATTTATGTCTTTTTCTTCAGAGGCATATAATAGTATCACTGTATAAAATATATTAATAAGTAATTAAAGTCATCACATGAGAGTCTACTAACTCTCATTATAACTTCTGTTAAATTAAAACTCTGTGAATGATCAAGTAGTCAATATAATATTTTTTTACCTATTCTTATTTCAGGAACTGTTAACTTTCAGGGATGTGACCATTGATTTCACTGAAGAAGAGTGGGAATGCCTTCAGCCAGTTCAACAACACTTATATAGAGATGTGATGTTAGAGAAATACAGAAACTTGATCTTCCTGGGTAAGCATAACTTTCCTTCACAATTTTTAATTAGTTATGATTAATTTCTTTCCTTGCAGAATATCTTCTGGGAACTTCTTTATAAGAATGTGTTTCTTATAGAGAGGCATTTTATGGTACAGATAAAATGTTAATGACATTTATTTTAATCTTTAATCTCTTCCTTTCTTGGTAGGTTATATATCCTTAACTTTAGAAAAGTGGTACTGAGACTAATTCAGTGATATAAAATATTGTGGCCTGACAAAGCAGAAGACACATTTGAGAGGCCCAAAAGTCAAGGAGGAAGTCAAACTTCAAAATGTTGATGGAGAAGTTACCTAGCAGAAAAGATTTTTCAGAAGCTTAGGTTTATTTCTTCTTTTACCATTGAACATGTACTGTCCTATGTTATCATGTTTTCAAATTCTTAAAATCCTCTGCTTGTCTCCAGAGATGTCTGAATTCATTTAAATTAACCACCAAAACTCCCTTTTGCTGCTGAGTGGCATCTAAAATGTATTGAGCTACATTTCCAACCACTTTCTATTTATACTTGCAGAGAGGTTGTCATAAAGTTATTGAGGATGACCTTGAAAATATAATCTTCCTGCCTCAGAATGACACTAGTAATTTTGGAACATATGCATGCCTTTTATCAATATATTCATGAATTTTTTCTTATTTATAGGATAAAGACCAAAGCATTTTAAAGGTAGTTTTCAAATATTTTATAATTCTTTTTTATTTTTATGTGTTGTTTGAAATTTTGTGATCAAAACCACAAAATGATACTTGCTCTCCTCACCATATCATGTATACTGTTCAACAATGTTAATTCAAATGATCATCTAATTTATCTGTAGAATGTTCACATCTCAAAAATCAATAAATCAATTCCCAAGTAAACAAGTGCTCATTTCTGTCCTCTTCTATCACTGATGTCATTCTCATTTCTTTTCAGAAAGATTTTTTGCTTGTTTTTTTTTTTTTTTGATGTCATATATGTAGAGTTCTGCCATATTTTTCTTTGTGGTAGTGACATATTTCAGTTATCATAATGTACTGAAGATTTATCCTGATTAGAGATTTTGCAAAAATGTATTACTTTTTTAACTTGAAAAATATTCTGTAGTTTCTATATTCCAAATTGCTCCATTCACTAATTTCAAGGGATATTTGTTTTGCTTTCCTACGGTAGATCTCTTGAATAATACTGTAACAAACATTGGTCTTCAAATGTCTGTCTCTGCAAAAAATAACATTGGGAGTTTGAGAGAGATTTACATGGAGTCTCCAGACGTCTTGTGGAGTACCAAGGTCTTTTAATTTAATCTTTCAATTGTGGAAAAAGATCATGTTCAAGACTGTTCAATCAATTGCCACATATGTGTGAATTTTGACCATTCTTTCCATTTTTTCATTTATAATTTTATTCTCTTATGATCACAAAATAATTTTAATATTTACATTCTTATTAACCTTTGGTTTGTTCCTTTCCTGTTGGTTGATCCACTTTAATATTTCATATGCTATTGAGAACAATTATTATATAAGTTAAATTTGTTTAAATTGTTTTCAATGTATTCTGGTTTTTTTTTTGATTACCATTTTGTTTGACTTCCTTTACAACAAGTATGGATTGGTGTCTCCTAGTAGTAAAGAGTTGCTTTCTATTTCTTTATTTCATTCAATCAGTCTTAACTATTTATATCTTGGCGGTATGATGTGAGTTGAAACTATAACTTTTCTTATTGCAGTATTCTAGGTAAAGCTCTTTTTTCATATAATATTCTACTTTGCCTCTTTTCAGTTTTTTTAATTTAAAATGTATTTTATCTCATGTAACTTCTTGCTTTAAACTCTTTTCTATATCATAATTGGGCAACCCCAGCTTTTTTTTTTTTTTGGTTAACTTTTTTATGGACACTTTTCTATTCTTTTGCTTGCATTCTACATGTTTTTTTAGATATAGAGTTCCCAGTAGATTGCATATATTTGTATTCATTTTAGATTTATTATTTTTCTTTTTAAAATTTTTTATTTATTCTTTTTAGATATACATGACAGTAGTATATATTTAGACATATATACATGCATGGAGTATAACTTCCTATGTTTGGGGTTGTATGCAATGTGGAGTTACACTGCTTGTGTATTCATATATGAGCATAGAAAATTATGTCTAATTAATTTTATTGCCTTTCTTATACCCATATTCACTTCCTTCCCTTAATTTCACTTTTTCTAATCCAATAAAATTTTATTCTACACTCCCCTGCTTTATTGTGTGTTAGCCTCCACATATCAGAGAGAACATTCAGACTTATGAAATGATATTTTACTACCTCTACATTTAACATTCACCAGGCACTTGTAAACATCTAGACACACTAGATGATTCAATTAAAAACTCAATTTTTTCATTATGCACATTCAGTCTTGAGGAAACTGCACACATTTCACAAGAGTTCTAATTTTAAAATGTCTTCAAAATATGAGCATTATGGTCCTTCACCAACCAAGTGTGATATAATGCTCTAATTTTAAGAAGAAAATTCTTTCTAGGAATTTTTAAAAAACATACAAAAATTGTTTACTAATTCTACTTTTGTCATACACTGGCAACTTATTTAACATCTAGAAAAGCTAAATGTAGATTATGACTCATTTGTCCTTTATATACACCATGTAGAGAGCAAAGTAAAACAAAACCCATAGACACAGGAACAATGGTTACTTTTGCCTCATTGTAAGCACTCTGGCATGGTGCTCTACAGAATCAGCATACAATACTTATTACTCAACAGGAATTTTGTCTATTGTGCTCCACAAAACATTTCATAGAAATTTTTTTTTAAAAGTAATTTACAAAATGTGTTATATTTTACCACTTCTACGTTTACTATTAGCATTTCTAAAAAGTTGACATTTCTAGAAAATATATACTTAGCATTGTCAGATATATATACAGGAATGAGGAGTAAAATTCACATACCAAGCAATGGTTATAATATAAAAGATGTCTTTTATACATAAACAATCTGGCCCAGGATCCTCCCTTCTTATGCTCAGTCTTTCTCATGTCCTCTAACCCCCTGAATAAACTTGGACAATGTCACTCCTAGAGCTGATCTAGCAATTTCATTTCAAAGTCACTTTAAGAAGACATTTCTGACTGTTTAAAACAAATGGGTATTTATATAACTTTATATTCTAACTGTAACATATATCAGCAACCACTTTTACAGATGTAGCAGAAGTTTTACAGGGTTGGGGGGCAAGTTGGGAGCAGAGTTTAAGGAGTTCTTTAGAAAACTACAGTTACAGGAACTACTTGCTCCTATGCTGACCACATCTGTCTCAGTTAATGTTTTACTGGCAAATTAGCCTGACAAACAAAACAGGAGACTTGTTGTCCCCACAGATCAAGGACCAGGACCACCCTACTTAGCTTACAAGATTGGGGGACATTTGTGGTATCCATCTAGAGGGAAACAAGCAAATAAGTATAAGGACCCACCTCCCACAGATCCATCTCTTCCCTATACAGGAGTGTACAATGAAAATAGTGAATGAATAATTAATATTAATGGCAAATGGACAAATGTCCAATGTTTGCCCTTCCTTCAAAGGTTTGGTCTCCAAGGGCCACCCTGGAAATGTAGGACTAAAGAACAAAGAAACAGCATACACAAACATCTAGAAAAATATTATATTAAGATCAAGTGTCCTCATTGCATATTAACTGGTTATGAGTCATTTTTGCTGGCTTAGGTTTCCCATATGTATTACAATAGGTAGAGGATAAATCAATGACATAAAGAATAATAGGATAAAATTAGGTATTCACACTGATTGGCAATAAAATAACCTAACTTAATCTTAACTGAGCTTGTTTAGGTAGTAGAGTAGACCTTTAACGTTAAATAAAAACAATAATATGAGCTAAAGATTAAGTGCATGCTTTGCTTAGCAGTTCGGTAAATTTAACTTAAAATAAAAGACATCAAAGGGTAAATAAAGGCTAGTTGGATGAAAACAGAAACATATCTTTCACTGGAATAAGCTTATGTGAATAACTTTAAGTAAATATAGAAAGTTGACCTTAATGTACCCACTGTGTCTCAGACACCTGCTGGAAAGTGTGGTCAATGGCAAATTTTGTGGTATTTTCTCTATAACTTGTATCTTGTTTAACCCTGCTTTACTTAATACTATAAAAGAAGAGCTGAAATCAATATGAGCAGCACTTGCTTCAAGTTGCTCCAGGGATTGGTGACTTCCTCTGTGCCAACTCCATCCATCCTTCAGGGAACCTGTGAGTTGCTGGTGCTGTCTCCTGTCACCACCTGTCATGCTCGACAGCTTCCCTCATCTTCTGGGATGGATAAGACATTTGTTTGCCTTCTCAGGACAAGGTGTCCTCAAATGGAGCCTATACAGAGTGAACACAGAGGGCCCTAGTCTGTGCTGATTGGCCAAACTTCCTGTCATCCATTGGCCCCCTGCTGGACTCAGCACTTTTGGTTGGCCATCATTATTATATGGTGGGGGCCACGATGCCCCCACCACACATTGGTACCATTTTCTCAGTGCAAGTTTTGGATAGGGTGGACAAGATTAGGCCAGGAGATTGATACCAAAGGATTCCTGCATTTGAGGTCAGAAAGATCAATGTCACTATGAGGTCATGCAGGCAGAGCTTCCAAACATTCACAGCCTAGGCCAACCAGTGGGTACAGTGGAAATTTTGGGGGTCTGCAGGGCAGATTTTGACCTTTCCCTGCAGTCTTGGGCTGGAGGATCAGAGAATGTACCTAGGAGCAGGTCATGCTCCATTTCTTGCCTCTGTCTGCCAGAACTGAATGGCAATTTCTTCTTTTATGTTTAATTTTATTAGTAAAGTTGTTTTGATTTGTCTTATAATAATGTATTAATAATCAAATACAACTACTCCTACTTTGTAAGTTGTTTTCTATATTATAGTTTTTTCCATAATTTGCTTAATGGTATAATATATATGATCCATTGCTATTCATAGTGGCATGCTTTGATTTCTCTCACACTTCCTTTCATATATTTTTATTCTCTCTTCCCTTTATATGTTCTATAGGTTTATAATTTTTCAAAGGATCTCACTAAGTTGGTAAGACTGGCTTTGAACTGATAGTCCTCCTTACACAATATCCCCCATGTTGCTAGGATTATAGATTTGCACATCATTTCTGCCTCTCTCAGACAATTTTTTGTAAGGACATCTTCACATACAGAATTTGTGCTTATTTACATTAACAAATTTTCCCTGAATTTAGCTCACCAAAATTTCCTTGGAATGATTATTTAGCATTCTTTGGGTAATTCATAACTCTCATTTATCTAATGTTTGATCACTAATATTTTTGTTTGTTACTTTAATTAAGACCTGATTTCATTTATCTTTATGTTCTGTACCATTTTTAATTGATTTGTCCATTTAAAAAGTTAACAGTAGATTATAGAGTCATTTGGGAAAACAGTATGGAAGATTTTAAATACATAAAAAAGTAGTCAAGTACAGTTTGAAGCTACATGCTTGAAATCTCAGCTAATTTGGAGGCAATGCAAAAGAATTTCAAATTTGAGGAAAGTCACAGAAACTTAGAAACATATGTCTCAAACAATTTTAAAATGGCTTGTGTTGTAGTTCAGTGGTACGGCACCTTGGGTTTAATCCCAAGCACCACATATTAAAAAAAAAAAAAAAAAAAAAAAGAAAGAAAAAGTAGAATGACCTCATGATCCAGAAATGCCAGTACAAAATATGTATCCATAGGAGATTAAATCAGCATGTTGAAGATATAAATCAGTATTGTGTTCAGAGCAAGCATGGTTCTCAATATTCAAGTTATAGAATAAACCAATGTGCCCATTAATGATCGAATGAGTAAAAATATGGTACTTAAATGCTATTACTATTTAGGTATAAAATAAAATATACTGTCATTTAAAGTGATATGGGTTTAATATGCAGAACTTTGCATTATGTGAAATTCAGCAGTCAGTTGCAAGAGCATCTGATTCACATGTGAAAGTTAGATATTCAGAGTTGTGGTCACCAGGTATTGTGTTTTGTGGAGTGCTGGCATATTGTTATTCAGAGTACAAATTTTAATTTCAATGGGCAAAATGTGGTCAAGAGTTTTGTTGTTCCACATGGTGACTGCTATGTAATATGTTTTTGATAAATACTAGTAGAAAAAGTGCAACATTTGTAAGCACAAAACTGATAATTATACAAAATAATGCTCATGTTATTAACATTACATTTGTCATTTCACCATGTATAAATACATTAAAATACAGTAATATAATTAGTAAATTCACAAAGTTGAATTTGTCAATGAAACAAATAAACAAATAACACAAACATTAAAAAAGCAATTTATTAGCCTTGATTTCCATGTGTTGGCTTAATCCATGTAATATTGGCATAGGTTCTGCAAGGGTTTTATTGCCACTCAAACTTGTTTGGATTCATTCTATACTTATGTGTATATTTTTTTCACAAAAATTTTGTTCATATTTGTTATTAAGATTCCTACCCTTTTTAAACTTCTTGCATATCCATTGTATTAGCATTCAAAACCCACATGTTAGTTCCAGATCTCTGTGTCTTGGGAAACAGAAACCAGTTTTCACACAATCTTCAAAAAGCCAGAAATGTTTATGTATGTTTAATATTTCCTTTATTCTACTGAGAGTGAAGGTAGTTTGTAGATTTTTTTCCTAATTCCACAATGCTGCATTAGGGAGAAGGAAATACTGTGGTTGATAAAAGTAACATATATTCTTTTCCTCTACTAAATTTCTCTCCCTAGTAATGTACTTATCTTGGATACTTTGCTCTCTACAATAATTTTGGAAATTTTTACAACATAATTGTGTCTACATTTTTATATAAGTTTCTGTAGTAATGATGGCCTTGAATTTACTAATCTACCACATGGATGAGGTCCTGAGATTGTTAACATTGCTATAATTTCCTATTCTATGCATGGAAAATATATTTATCCCAGTCTACCAAGTAATATTTTTTTATTTTCATTCATTTCAGCAATGACTTCTCATAATACCTAAGAATTTTCACCACATCAGGGCATAAGACATATATTTCAAAATGTGATTAATGGAAAACATGGAAATGGTGACCTTGGTTATTTACAACATAGGACAATATGAAAACGTTAAGTGAGAGTGAATATCACAAATCATATTATCAAAAATCAGGCCTTTTTCACCAATAGAGAATTTATACTGGAGAGAAGGCCTACAAAAGTAGCATATGACAAAATTTTAATGAAAAAAATTACACCTTATTTGCCATCAGAGAATTCATACTGGAAAGAAGCCATACCAATGTAAAGCTTTCAGTGCAAACTCAGGCCTTATTTGCCATCAGAGAATTCATACTGGAAAGAAGACAGATTATTTTTGAATTACCAAATTTCACACCTGTGAAATCATTTCTCATGAAGGCTTATGCTTTGCTGTAATCAGAATGACCAAAGCCTAGCTAGGTCTATTGACTTGAGTATTTGCTTCAAAGATCATGCCTAGTATCCAGTAGTCTTCTTCAGTCTGTAAGTCCCACCTCTGTACTAGGCTCTAAAGATCAATAAAAAGGCATCACTCTTTAGGGCTTGTGGTCTAGTGAGTGGGCTATAGCTGCCTCAGAGCAGTTCATGTACTCTTTTATTAAAAAAAAAAAAACACTTTATTGAGGTGTAATCTATACACCATGAAATTCATTTGTGAAGTGTCCAGTTTCAGTTTAGGGCATTAACACATCTGCAGTTTGTGCACCTACACCACTGTCAATCAGAAATTTTCCTTTACTCTGAAAGAAAACCATGTGCACATTTGTGTTCATTCCCATTTATAACTCTTTTCTACCTCCAGAAATCATGAAGCTTTGTCTTAATAATTTGTCCATTCTTAACATTTAATACAGAAGTAATATACAGTGCATGGCATTTTGACAACATTCATGATCTTAAGTCAGTTCTCTTTTTCTTTCCTCTTGTCTTTTGCTGAGCATCATTATACTTCAGAGTCATTTTATTGGTCCATTTTCTGGCCTGAGTTATTTGGAGTAATGAAAGAACACTCTTTCCTTCAACAGGCATTTGTCAGATGCCTCCTTTTTGTCACATTCCACTGGTTTCTATCCTCATAACAGGATCAGAGAAGCCCTGTCCAAGGATAAAACATTTAAACCAAAAATTGAAAGAGGACCCAGTGACAAAAAGAGATGGGCTAAATATTGGGCACAGCATTTGGAGCTAAGGTCAGCAGAAATCTGGTGAGCTCCAAGGCCTGAAAGAAAGCCAGAGTGGTTGCACTGCTAATAGGAGGGTGGTACATGTGAGATGAGCAGAGTCATAGTCACCTAGGGCTTTTTTGTGGGAAACATGTTTGGATTTTTCCAGGTGCAGTGCTATGATCTAATTAGGTTTAAAAAGATCTGGCTGCTCTTTGACTAATGGAAAGCAAGGGTCAAATTGGAACAGAATACTTGATAAGCTTCTGCAAATGCTCTGTCCATTGGCAATGGAAGCCTTGGTTAAGACAGGGCTGAAGAAATGAAGTAGAGTGGACAAATAAAAACAATGTCAAGAGGAGAATGTCAGGTCTTGAAGATGGCTTGAGTTTAAAGTGGAGTCAGGGCCTGATTTGAGCTTTTTGGTAATTTTTTTTTTATAGTTAAGAAAGCAGGATACCAATGACTTTGAAACACATAGAAAACCCTAGGCAGAAAATTGGACATTTGCATACACACAGGTCTGGAGCTTACAGGAAAGCTGGAACTGGATAAGCAGAAGTGGGATTCATCAGTGTGGAGGGAGTATTTGAAACCATGTTAGTGGACAAGCTCTTCCAGGGGAAGATTCTAGTGAGAAGAGATGCAAGCTCCAATAATCTACAATATTTATAGAAAAACAGAGATAAGATGCCACAAGAGTGCAACTGGGGAGAAGGAATCAGGGGAGCCTGGTGGCATGCAGCGACCAGGAAGCAGACTTTTCAGCCAATTTTAGCTTGTTGAGGAGACTTGAGTCAAAAGGAAGTGAATTCAGTATAAAATAAATAAATAAGAGATCAGCAAAGCAGAGGCAGAGTTTGGGAGGCATGAGAAAGAAAAGTGAGAAGAGAGCAGCATCCTGGGGAGGCTAGCTTTAGCACATTCATCATCTTTGGGTAAAACTGAACATAACAGATTTATCTCCAGAGCCTGGTTGGGAAAATGTCCAGTTTTACCCTCAATAAAGTTATAAATTGGAAAGCTCCCTGGGGAAATATATGTTGTGGAAAGATTAGAAAGATTAAGATCAGTCAACCGTTGAAACACTGGTTCATATTTCACCCAGAATTAATTTTCTTCATGTTTTAATGCTTGGTTTTAGTGCTCACTGATGGTTTTGCACTGTTTTACCTTGGAAGGTTATAAATGAGGAGGCATCCTTAGAACTTCCTTAGCTTTTGAGAGCATGGATCTTTCTTTCTTCAGTCTAGACTTGTTCATTATTATCTGAGAGATAACTTATCCTCTGGTGATATAGGCAATATGTATATTTTTATAGTTGAGGTTTACAACTTACTGCATGAACCCTTTTTGAGAATGGCCTATGCTGAGTTATTTTTGTATTTAGAAAATCACCTTTATGAAGGCTGTGCTCATGCTCAAGTTCTTTTTAACACCTATCTTTCATTCTATAAAATCACTGAGCAACCATTATTGCTTAATTTAGTCATTTAAATTATAATTTCTCTGTGCTTTGTAGAATTGGACATTCTATCTGAAAATCTAGCATGCTAAGTACTTTGAATAATTAAGTCATTCTCAATACTTTTGTTATCTTTTTCTTAATTTTAAAATGGACAAATAAATGATTTGAAACTGCTGTATATGGGTTAAACTTACTGAGTTAATTTTCAGATAAATTTAATAATTTTATGTGTATAAATAAATGTGAAACAATACTCATGTTAATTAAATTTGAAGAGAAAGAAAGCATTGGCAACCTGCCTTTGCCTTCTCTCTGATCCTTTCTTGTGAGCAGACTGTCTAGTTATTTAGTGCTTGATCTTCATCCATCACACTTTTTATGAATTTGAATAAATTGTAAACACCCCAAGTATAATTTGATTCTTTCGATAAAATAAATAATTGTGGTAAAACAATACTGATTTTTAGTGTATTTTTTTTTCTTTTGCATGCTGGGGATTTGAACCCTGGGCCTTGTGCTTGTGAGGCAAGCACTCTACCAACTCCTCATGAAGAAGGTCATGAAATTTTTAAATAGCATCTAGTGATTAAATTTAACAAAAATACTATTTCTGAATTGTTCATGGAAAATGTCCCTGATTTTGCACAATTTTGTTATCTCACTATTCTTCTTAATATCTTTAGGATTATAAAACTAGCAAATATTGCAAAGAGGCAATGATCACAAAGGTAATTAAGAAAGGAAATCAGACTCTCTGAGTTCAAATTCTGGTTCTCACACATCACAGCATGTAGCATTGGGAACACTACTCAGCCTCTCAGAAGGAAGTCTTCTTCCATCCTTCTGAGGACATAAACCATACCTTTGTCCAGGGTCTCCAGACTGTTTATACTACATGCTTGTTTTCAGATTGTTGCAGTATCACATGATTGTGATCAGATAATCCTATTTACTTAATAATGGCCCCAAATATATGGAATAGTGATGCAAAAAAGGCACCAGGGCATAAAACATGAAGAATGGATTAACTTCAGTACTCTGTGGCAACACTGCACCTACCTCAGAAAAATCACTGTGGGGGGATTTGGTAGAGTTCATGTTTTCAGAAATACATTGAGGGTCTTGGAACATATTGCCTGGGGATCAGGGGGAGAGGCTTCTATATTATTACTTTTTTGAGTGTTTCCAACAAAGGTAGGGACTGTGGTGGAATTATTCTGTTGTTAGTTCAAGCAACTCTAAGAAAGCAAAATTACATTTTGTATATTTGAATACCCTCATGCCATCTGGAGGTGTAAAAATTATTGCCTTAATCCTTTTGTGAACAAGAGTTCAAATTTTAATAACAGTATGTAGCAAGAAACTGATGAATTAGTACTGAAATTAATTTTGTGAGATAAGTTGTAATTTATGCAGGTTTTAAAGGTAGTATCTGAGCCAGACAGGGTGGCACACACCTGAAATTCCAGTGGCTCAGGAGGCTGAGGCAGGAGGATCACAAGTTCATATAAAATTCCTGGTATGTTTCTTGCTATGGAACTGGGAGTGAGAAGCACACCTCCCTGCTTCCTTTCCTTGCCTTACACAGTAACCTTGAAAGTAAAATCTATTTTTGTGGATAAGTCTCCTAGATGTTGTTTGTCCATTTCAAGGCCCTGTTTTAGGAGACATAGAAAGTACTGGTGATCTAGACCATCTTTCTTGTGATTTTGAGAAAGAATGGTGGTGATAATGACTGATGAAGGAAGGGTCCCACCCTCACAGTATGGGTCAGAGAAGGAGTTACACAGCAGCAACAACAAATGTTTTGCCCTCTGTATCCTCCCCAAGTGTCTCTTACTAACATATTATAGCTATATAATCTACCTGTAAGTGTGTCTGCACATATGCCCATGTATTCATCAGATAACTACTATACACATTTCATTTTACTTTTGACTTTGATAGTTACATGTGATAGTTTTAATTTGATAATTAAATAGATTATGTGGTTCCCATATTTTGAAACTTATAAGATTGGTAAAATTCTTTGACTCTTGTCTATGTCTCAAGTAAAACAATACTGATTTTTAGTGTATTTTTTTTCTTTTGCGTGCTGGGGATTTGAACCCTGGGCCTTGTGCTTGTGAGGCAAGCACTCTACCAACTGAGCTATATTCCCAGCCCATAGTGTATGTTTTATAAAGAAAACAAATGATCTCACATCAGAGGAAAAAATCCACATTTTTGTATCCAAGTGGGTTAGTTTCAGGTGGAGAATAAGAGCTGAAATTTGTATCATACATATTTTTCTCCCTTTTAACATATTTGACTAAAGAAAAAGTTTAAAAAATAAGATTTATGATTGGGATCTATCTCCTTGGTCTCATGATTTTGACTGGCCAATGAGCATTCGGGTTTAAAGATCAACTCCTTATTTTGCAATTTGGCTTTAGACCTAATTGCCAGTTCTTGATATTTTTCCTTCCTACAATGAAAGTCACTAAATAAACAAGTGGGCTTGTAATCAAGATAAACTTTTTTGCCAGGCATGGTGGCACACAACTCTAATCCCAGCAGTTTGTGAAGCTGAGGTAGATGGATTGCAAGTGAAAAGCCAGCCTCAGCAACTTAGCAAAAACCTGTTACTAAATAAAATATAAAAAAGTGATAAAGATGTGTCTTAGTCATTAAGTGCCCTGGTTCAACCTCCAGTACAAAAAAAATGTGTCTAATTGAAAAGTCCAAATACCTCTACTACACCACGTAACTCATACAACTTTTCTTATTGTTTTAGAACTTGGTTAGTGGCACTTATTCAAAAAACAGAATTTCTATGAGTGTGTGTGTGTGTGCATATATATATAATTATCAATATATTTTGCTTGCTTTCTGGTATCTGAAATGGAATAGACCATGACCAGAATTTGGAGGAAGAAAACCTACCTCTGGAAGCTTTCTGTTTAATGCTCCCTGTTTCACTCAAGGTAGTGTCTCTCCTGTTCTTTGGACTTGAGAAGAAATACAAGTAAGGAATTGTATCCTTGCCTAAAAGAAAAGCAGGTAAGAGGCTTGCCTGAACCTATGTGTATACATAAAATATGCATATATATTACATATGAACAAAACCTTTTATATACCTGGTTGTTTATGGGGTTCCATTTCTAGAATCTGGGAAAATCCTGGTTCAGTTTATAACAAGGAATGACACCAGACAGAAGTAATCTCAACTCTCCTTTATAAACCAGCATAAAATACAGGTTTTTAGGTCATTTTCTAAACATAGTTCAACATGGGTGATAGAGGCATGGAACAGACAACTCTTATTGGGGACACAGAGTAAAAGCACTCTAAGAAACACAATTAGTTTTACCACCTTTAACCACCAGAGAATTTGAATTTGGAATTTAGACAAGGAAGATTCAACATTTTATGTTGGGAATGTGGATGGCATTCATGTCTACAGTGAATAGGTCATTATAAGCTTTTGAAATAAAATTCATGTGAGTGGCAGATAATGGTTAAACAATCAGTATCTACACAGTGTTTTCCCGGTGCTTTGTCAGCTGTGGCCACAGCACATACACATATTACTAGCTTCCATGATGAGCACAATTCATCTGTGTCCTCTAAAATTATTCCCATTTTAGAGATGAGAAAACACAAGTTTCTGGATATTAAATGGCAACACTCAGCTGCACAGAAAGAACTACCCAGAGGCAGAACTATATGAAATCCCTTCAAAGCTCCTCAAAGGTTGATTTGCTCCTGATATAGAGGAACTGTCTGGAGAAATATTATTTTCTCTCCATTTTGACTGGAGTACCTAGGGAAGACATCCCAGAAGCAAAACAAATGTATTTTTTTCCCCATTTTTCATGTTAAGTAACTCCAGCAACTGAGCTATCAACCTAGATTTCTTCAAGTTAATGCTAGGAGATTACAGGGTGAAGAAAAGTACATCACAGACACAGAGTCTGAATATGACCCAGAAAAGAAATAAATCTAAAATGCTCATGAGAAATTTTGAAGAAAAAATATTTAATTATTTCTAAAAATATATGTCCTTTGGTTGCTATCTCTACTGTATATCATTTAGAAAATGATAAATTATGATGCATATATCTAGGATTGGATTTGCCAAATCTTATCCTATATGATATTGTTTCCAAAATCCAGAAAAGAGAATGCATGATTCACTGTCAAAAACATTATAAAAAATATTTAAGGAAGAAGAGTAGATGTTTTGGTGCATGTGTCATTCAAGAATTTACTTAACAAAGATTTTTATTGAGAAAAATATATTCATTTTTCTCAATTCAAAGAAAAGTGAGATTTTCCTTATTTATATTTCCTGTTAGAATTTCCTAAGATAACACCTAGAATTTTATTTGAAATAACCTCCAAATACAAAACATACAAGATACCTACAATACAAACTCAACTGTATAAAAATATGTTTTTTATTAATTAGAAGCAAAACCTTTTTTTTTTTGAAATCCAACTTTATCTGTCTTTTTGAATACATTTTCTTATCTTTCAAGACAGAAACCACAAAAGAAATGCAGGCAAATGCCTTGAGCTGCCAATTAATACAGGGAATATCTATATATAAGTGTTCAATAATCATAAATATTTCAAAATCTAAAGAAATATTAGAAATATTTAGAGAAATAAAAAGTAAAATTCCACCATAGACAAACAATATAAAGCAAATGAATATTCATAAACTCAGAAGGAGTTTATTATCATTTGTGGAAACTCTTGCAATTGAAGATATATGATGCTCACTGTCCCAGAGACTTATACAAATTACAGCATATGTGACCATGATAACATGTAAGAACACAATAGTACTCATCCAAACACCAACCATACAAACCCAGAGGCATGGTTCAAGTGAGTATGCATCTTGAAAGAATAAAAAATAATCTATAGGAAAAATGATTACTAGGAGCCAGTCACATCTTTAGCTATATTATGTCCAGTTTAAGAAATATACAATACCATGTTTAAGTTTTATATATGTGCAATGTTCATGTTTTATTTCACATGTAAATATGTTTAGAAAGAAAAAAAGTTTAACTTATGAGAAAATAAATATTGGAAGCACATAACACACTCACTTACACATCACATGTGCAGATGATAAAACTCATCATTACAAAGAAGACAATTTTCTCCTAAATTAACCTACAATATATCTCAGTAAAATTGCTATGTACCTATATAAATATATCAGAGTAAATTCTACTTTTATGTATCTAAAAAGCAATAACTTATAAAACTAAAAATAAAAGGAAAAGAGGAAATGGTAGGAGGAGAAGGAAAGAAGAACTACTGGGTAATAAAATGGAGCAAACCATATTCTGTGTTTCTATGATTATGTCAAAATGAACCCAAATATTATGTATAAGTAAAATGCAATTATAAAACATTCACATGCTTTACTTTTAATGAAATAAGAACCCAAATTATAAAGTTCTAAAATTCATTCACAAAATTACATATAATTTTAGTCAAGAAATTTTTCAATTTTAAGAGCAAAAGGAGTACTTATCATTACCTGACATTCATGCAATATTGTGAAACTATACTACTATAATAATCATCAAGGAATCACAATATAAACTAAATCCACATGTAGGAAATATTATACACCTAATTGCAAAAGAAAAGTCTAGATAAATCAAACCATAACAAGTCAAATCTCACCAATTAACCGAGACCCTGTCTCAAAATAAAAAATAAAAAGTACTAAGGATATATCTCAGTAATAAAGTACCCCGAAGTTCAACTTCTAGTGACAAAATAAAAATAAAAGTAAAGAAGAAAGTAAAATTGAAAATTAACTATCTCAGGAGGAAGCAAGGTTTCTATAGACCACAGTTGCTCTCCTGCAGGAAAATGGCATGTGGAGATTTGATCATGATAATGGGCCCACCTGTTAATCACCAGCATCTGTGAAGATACTGGGCCACAGGCACACACCTGCCAGAGAGTATTTGAGGTAGGGGTCGAGGATGCCCTGAGAGGATAAGAAAGGCAGTAAGTGGTCTCTGCCACTGATGTGCTCCCCATCTGGATGGTCAGCAGGACTGAGGGTACACCACCCCACAGGAGGGCTCAGGCCTGCAGAGTCCAGAGACTGCACAGAGTCCCAGTTTGCTAGCTCCTGTTCCTGCATCAGCCAGTCCCACCATTTCAACAGCCTCCCTCCCAGGACTCATCATGCCACTGCCCACTCACCATTTCCAGGGTCTCAGGAGTCATTACTTGTCACCAGAGATCTTCAACCCCTGCACAGTGGAGCAACCTGGGCCTCCAAAGCAGGAGAGTGAAGCCTAGAGCCAAATGACAGATATGGTGGACTCAGCAGAAACAGAGAAGCCAGCGGAAACCCGTCCCCAACTCCCTGGCAGTTCACAGCATTGGACAGATCTAAGTCCTCCTGATTGGATGGGAATTCAGACTGTGCCTCTTAAGTCTGAGACCAGGGAGCCTTCTGTGTGATGGACAGTGGATAATATCCAATCCAGACATAAATAAGGCGAGAACGACAGGTGATTGTTTGAAGCTTAATTTTATTTTTTCTTTGTGGTCTGGGACTTGCACCACTGAGTCTCAGGCTGCTGCAATTTTAAGGCAATATTTCCTTCTAGAAGTGAGATCTAGTCCTACCAGTAGAACATTTGCATTTAACCTGCTGTAAAATGTCATTCTCTTTATATACACTAGTAGATTATTCATGAATAAAAATAATATAATGGCAATTACTGTAAAACGTTATTTAACTTTTCTGCTCTCTGTTCTTGTTAGGAGACAGACTAAACTATGAATGGGAAACAACCATATAAAGCATTAATATCCAATGAAAACAACACCTAAGGCACAAGAGTATTTTAAATATTTCTAGTATTCACACTGATAGCATAAATAGAATTGAAATTGATATTAATAACGTAACAGCCTTTTGAGAATATTACCTTTATGTGACTTATAAAATACTACCAATGAAGTACATGTGCTTTTGGAACTACACCCTCAATTTTGACTCTCTCCATCATACCTCAGTTTACAGTAGCCACATTCCAGATTTAAGGGCTATGAGTTCCCTGATATTAGTGACTTAAAGGGCCTGGTCTATTTCTTTACATGCTAGTGTTGAGGGATAGAATTCCCTAATAATATTTCTCCTCAGTCCCAAAATTATATGAAATAATATGCTGAGTGAAAGCAGAAATCTCCAACCAGAAAGTGTCCAAAAGTAGATTATTCTGTCTCACTTCATACTGGCCACAAGTTTTTCACATTGCAGATATCATACAGCAGAAAAAAGAAGGGATTTCAGGTCAGTCACTGTACACAGGAACTAGAGTCCTTCAATTTCAGCAAACTCCTCAGGACAAAAGGTGCTCAGTTTGAATGGCTTTGGAATGCTCTGCAATTCCTCTGTCCTTGAGGCTTGGAGACATTTTCTTATTTTAATAAACTTTGGTACTAGTGGACTCCAAGAAGCAAGCAAGTTATATGATCTGCACATGTGCAAAGCTAACTGTACTATGTAACCTTGGTAACTTGATATGACCCTGGAATAGATAATAAACTAGACTGGCTTTTCCACAGAAACCACTTCTTGCTCTTCACCATCCTGTGAGCTTGCCTCTTTATTAGCACTTTCCTTAATCCTTACAGCAGAACCTCAATTAACATTTACAGCTGGGGTGCTGAACAAGGATCATTCTGGATGTGCTGATGGGAGAAGGGGATAGCTTACTGCCTGAAACAGGCTTTGATGTGCATCACTCATTGGCTGGTACTGATCCCACTGGTAAGTTATGGGGAATTCACTGTCTGACACTCAATGTCATCATTGGGCTAAACTTTATTTTCTTTGTAATGCTAAACATACTGTAAATAATGCTGATCTTGCTGTTTTGCTATCTGAAATAGATTTTTACTGTTCATGGAATCACAGGAGTGGGTCCTTGAGACCCAAAAAATTGGGAATATATAGGTAAAATATTGCACGAGGAGCCAAGGGCTCCTGTACCTGTGTTACATGTTTGGTATTTTTGTCAAGATCCTATCTCAAAAATATCCTTGACAGAGCTACAAGCTTCTCCAGTAGTCTGTAATACTGAAGATTTTTCTCAGCCATCTCCTTGCATTTCTACATTTCTCCCTCCTTCTTTTTCTCCCCCAGTCCAGTCTCATTTATCTGAATGTCTCAGGCAGGCAACTGCAGAGGGAGAAACTCACATTTTGGCTGTGTGTCCCATTAGATTAAATAATGCTAATCAGAATGTGAACAATTGCCTTTTGCTGTGTTTAAAAAAATTAAAAAGATGGTGTTGGAGAGTGGAAAATATAGTAATTTTCACTCTTAATATGATAGTGGTGAGGCTCTCTTCACGGGGCGATCCAAGATGGCGGCCTAGAGGGAGACTGCACCCCCAGTCGCTCCAGAACCCTGGAGTTAAGAAGGGGAGGCATTGAGAGACTCGGACTGAAATAGAGCCACAGGTGAGTCTGCCCACTGGGTAAAGCTCGGCCCGGGTGGCAGGCCCAGATAGAGATGGCTTATCGGAGCCGGGCAGGGCAGCTAGAGTCATTCACAGGCAGCCCTGCGCACTCCGGCGGTGGGCCCCGCCCACACAGCCAGCTTCTCCAGGTTCTCGGAACGGAACTGGCCCGCTAGTGAGAGCCTTTCTGACCAGAACAAGCTCCAAGTCCCAGAGCCACTGCAGCGCAGCGTACTCCAGCAACGAACCAGCGGAGAGCCGCGATCAGCAAGCAGCCTCTGGGATTAGGGCAGGGTAGCCAGAGACCTCTTCAGGCGGCTCTGCCCACTCTGGCTGCAGGCTCTCTTCACGGGGCGATCCAAGATGGCGGCCTAGAGGGAGACTGCACCCCTAGTCACTCCAGAACCCAGGAGTTAAGAAGGGGAGGCATTGAGACACTCGGACTGAAATAGAGCCACAGGTGAGTCTGCCCACTGGGTAAAGCTCGGCCTGGGTGGCAGGCCCAGATAGAGGTGGCTTATTGGAGCCGGGCAGGGCAGCTAGAGTCTTCCCAAGGTAGCCTTCCACACTCCGGCAGTGGGCTCCTCCCACACAGCCAGCTGCATGGCGCAGGCCCACAGTGAGAGCATTTCCGCACAGAGCCAGTTCCAAACCGTGGAACCAGTAGGGGGCTAGGGGCAGTTTTCTTCAGATGAGCTGCTTTATCAGATTCCTCCAAGACATCAGGCTACTGAAGGCTGGGAGGTGATACACTGGAAATCGACCGGGACACTATAAGCCAGTAGCGGAAAACTGCAATATCTCAGGGTCCCACTGACAGCTGACCAATATGAGAAAACAAGGGAAGAAAATGTCCCAAACAAACCTAGATACTACATCAATAAAACCCAATGACAGCACAGCAGAAGAAATGTCAGAAAGGGAGTTCAGAATGTACGTAATTAAAACGATCAGGGAAGCTAATGAGGAGATGAAAGAGCAAATGCAGGCATTGAAGGAGGAGATGAAAGAGCAAATGCAGGCATTAAATGATCACACCAATCAACAGTTAAAAGAGCAAATACGGGAAGCAAGAGATCATTTCAATAAAGAGTTAGAGATACTGAAAAAAAAACTGAAATACTTGAAATGAAGGAAACAATAAACCAAGTTAAAAACTCCATAGAAAGCATAACCAATAGGATAGAACACCTGGAAGACAGAACCTCAGACATTGAAGACAAATTATTTAATCTTGAGAGCAAAGTTGGCCAAACAGAAAAGATGGTAAGAAATCATGAACAGAATCTACAAGAATTATGGGATATCATGAAAAGGCCAAATTTAAGAATTATTGGGATTGAGGAAGGCTTAGAGACACAAACCAAAGGAATGAACAATCTATTCAATGAAATAATAACAGAAAATTTCCCAAATCTGAAGAATGAAATAGAAAACCAAGTACAAGAGGCTTATAGAACTCCAAACATACAAAATTACAACAGACCCACACCAAGGCACATTATTATGAAAATACCTAACATACAAAATAAAGACAGAATTTTAAAGGCTGCAAGAGAAAAGAATCAAATTACATTCAGAGGGAAGCCAATAAGAATATCAGCAGATTTTTCAATCCAGACCCTAAAAGCTAGAAGGGCCTAGAACAACATATACCAAGCCCTGAAAGAAAACAGATGCCAACCAAGAATCTTATACACAGCAAAACTTACCTTCAAATTTGATGATGAAATAAGATCCTTCCATGATAAACAAAAGCTAAAGGAATTTACAAAAAGAAAGCCAGCATTACAGAACATTCTCAGCAAAATATTCCATGAGGAAGAGATGAAAAACAATGATGCAAATCAGCAACAGGAGGCGCTAGCCTAAAGGAATAGCCAAATAAAGGAGAAACCAAATCATGTCAAAAACAAATATGAGTCAATTGACTGGGAATACAAATCATATCACAATAATAACCCTGAATGTTAATGGCCTGAATTCATCAATCAAAAGACACAGACTGGCAGATTGGATTAAAAAGAAAAATCCAACAACATGCTGCCTGCAAGAGACTCACCTCATAGAAAGAGACACACATAGACTAAAGGTGAAAGGATGGGGAAAAACATACCATGCACACGGACACAGCAAAAAAGCTGGAGTATCCATCCTCATCTCAGATAATGTGGACTTCAAACCAAAACTAATCAGAAGGGATAAAGAAGGACATTACAAGCTGCTTAAGGGAAGCATAAATCAGCAAGACATAGCAATCATAAATATCTATGCCCCGAACATTGGCTCATCCACGTACGTCAAACAAATCCTTTTCAATTACAGAATTCAAATAGACCACAACACAATAATACTAGGCGATTTTAACACACCTCTCTCACCACTGGATAGATCGTCCAAACAAAAATTGAATAAAGAAACTATAGATCTCAACAACACAATCAGCAATTTAGACTTAACGGACATATATAGAATATACCATCCAACAAAGAACGAATACACTTTCTTCTCAGCAGCACATGGATCCTTCTCTAAAATAGACCATATTTTATGCCACAAAGCTACTGTTAGCAAATACAAGAAGATAGAGATACTACCTTGTACTCTATCAGATCATAATGGATTGAAATTAGAAATAAATGACAGAATAAAAAACAGAAACTTCTCCAATACCTGGAGACTAAATAATACACTATTATATGATGAATGGATAACAGAAGACATCAGGAGGGAAATAAAAAAATTCTTAGAAGTAAACGAGAACAAAGACACATCATATCAAAATCTCTGGGACACTATGAAAGCAGTACTTAGGGGAAGATTTATTTCATGGGGTGCATTCAAAAAAAGAAGTAGAAATCAACAAATAAACGACTTAACACTACAGCTCAAAGCACTAGAAAAAGAAGAGCAGACCAATACCAAAAGTAGTAGAAGACAGGAAATAGTTAAAATCAGAGCCGAAATCAACGAAATTGAAACAAAAGAAACAATTGGAAAAATTAACAAAATAAATAGTTGGTTCTTTGAAAAAATAAATAAAATTGATAAACCCTTAGCCACACTAACAAAGAGAAAGAGGGAGAAAACTCAAATTACTAAAATTCGGAATGAACAAGGAAACATCACAACAGACACGAGTGAAATACAAAACATAATTAGAAGCTATTTCGAAAATCTATACTCCAACAAAACAGAAAACCTCGAAGACATCAACAAATTTCTAGAGACATATGAACTACCTAAACTGAACGAGGAGGACATACACAACTTAAATAAACCAATTTCAAGCAATGAAATAGAAGAGGTCATCAAAAGCCTACCAACAAAGAAAAGTCCAGGACCAGATGGGTTCTCAGCCGAGTTCTACAAAACCTTTAAAGAAGAGCTCATTCCAATACTTCTCAAACTATTCCATGAAATAGAAGAGGAGGGAACCCTCCCAAACTCGTTCTATGAAGCCAATATCACCCTGATGCCTAAACCAGACAGAGACACATCGAGGAAAGAAAATTTCAGACCAATATCCTTAATGAATATCGATGCAAAAATTCTCAACAAAATTTTAGCAAATCGCATACAAATATATATTAAAAAGATAGTGCACCACGATCAAGTGGGTTTTATCCCAGGGATGCACGGTTGGTTCAACATTCGGAAATCAATAAATATCATTCACCATATCAACAGACTTAAAGTTAAGAATCACATGATTATTTCAATAGATGCAGAAAAAGCATTCGATAAAATACAGCATCCCTTCATGCTCAAAACACTAGAAAAAATTGGGGTAGTGGGAACATTCCTAAACATTATAAAGGCAATCAACGCTAAGCCCATGGCTAATATCATTCTAAATGGTGAAAAACTGAAAGCGTTCCCCCTAAAAACTGGAACAAGGCAGGGATGCCCTCTTTCACCGCTTCTATTCAACATCGTCCTTGAGACTCTAGCCAGAGCAATCAGACAAACCAAAGAAATTAAAGGGATACGAATAGGAAAAGAAGAACTCAAACTATCCCTGTTCGCTGATGACATGATTATATATTTAGAGGAACCTGGAAATTCCACCAGAAAACTTTTAGAACTCATAAGTGAATTCAGTAAAGTAGCAGGTTACAAGATCAATGCTCATAAATCCAATGCATTTTTATACATAAGTGATGAATCTTCAGAAAGAGAAATTAGGAAAACTACCCCATTCACAATAGCATCAAAAAAAATAAAATACTTGGGAATCAATCTCACAAAAGAGGTGAAAGACCTCTACAATGAGAACTACAGAACACTAAAGAAAGAAATTCAAGAAAACCTTAGAAGATGGAAAGATCTCCCATGTTCCTGGATAGGCAGAATTAATATCGTCAAAATGGCTATACTACCAAAAGTGCTATACAGATTCAATGCAATCCCAATTAAAATCCCAATGATGTACCTTGCAGAAATAGAGCAAGCAATTATGAAAGTCATCTGGAAGAATAAAAAACCTAGAATAGCTAAAGCAATCCTCAGTAGCAAGAGCGAAGCAGGGGGTATTGCAATACCAGATCTTCAACTCTACTACAAAGCAATAGTAACAAAAACGGCATGGTATTGGTACCAAAATAGACAGGTAGATCAATGGTACAGAATAGAGGACATGGACACAAACCCAAATAAATACAATTTTCTCATACTAGACAAAGGTTCCAACAATATGCAATGGAGAAAGATAGCCTCTTCAACAAATGGTGCTGGGAAAACTGGAAAACCATATGCAATAGAATGAAATTAAACCCCTATCTCTCACCCTACACAAAACTCAACTCAAAATGGATCAAGGACCTCGGAATCAGACCAGAGACCCTGCATCTTATAGAAGAAAAAGTAGGTCCAAATCTTCAACTTGTTGGCTTAGGATCAGACTTCCTTAACAGGACTCCCATAGCACAAGAAATAAAAGCAAGAATCAACAACTGGGATAGATTCAAACTGAAAAGCTTTCTCTCAGCAAAGGAAACTATCAGAAATGTGAAGAGAGAGCCTACAGAGTGGGAGAATATCTTTGCCAACCATACCTCAGATAGAGTGCTAATTTCCAGAATCTATAAAGAACTCAAAAAACTCTACACCAAGAATACAAATAATCCAATCAACAAATGGGCTAAGGAAATGAACAGACACTTCACAGAAGAAGATGTACAAGTAATCAAGAGATATATGAAAAAATGTTCAACATCCCTAGTAATAAGGGAAATGCAAATCAAAACTACCCTAAGATTTCATCTCACCCCAATTAGAATGGCGATTATCAAGAATACAAGCAACAATAGGTGTTGTCGAGGATGTGGTGAAAAAGGAACACTCATACATTGGTGGTGGGGTTGCAAATTAGTGCAGCCACTCTGGAAAGCAGTGTGGAGATTCCTCAGAAAGCTTGGAATGGAAACACCATTTGACCCAGCTATCCCACTCCTTGGCCTATACCCAAAGGACTTAAAATCAGCATACTACAGAGATACAGCCACATCAATGTTCATTGCTGCTCAATTCACCATAGCCAGATTGTGGAACCAACCGAGATGCCCTTCAGTTGATGAATGGATAAAGAAACTGTGGCATATTTATACAATGGAATATTACTCCGCAATGAAGAATGATAAAATTATGGCATTTGTAGGCAAATGGTCGAAATTGGAGAATATCATGCTAAGTGAGATAAGCCAATCTCAAAAAACTAAAGGATGAATGATCTCGCTGATAAGCGGATGAGGACATATAATGGGGGCTGGGAGGGGCTAGCATTAGGTTTAGGGTTAGGTTTAGAGTTAGGCTAAGGAGAGCGGCAAGAATGAAGGAAAGAAGGACTGTGTAGAGGGAAAAGAGGGGTGGGAGGGGTGGGAGGGGTGGGGGGAGGGGAAAAATAAAATAAACATCATTACCCTATGTAAATGTAAAAAATAATAAATAAATAAATAAATAAATAAATAAATAAATAAAATAAAATATGATAGTGGTGCTGGGTAAGGGTTATGCCTTGGTTCCCAATGAATGGAAAGCATTGGTAAAAATGGTTACTCCTCCTGCCCAAAATACAGTTTTTATAAGAATACTCTGATTTAGCCTGTGTTGAAACTGAGGATAATGCTCAAGGCAATGTTAATATTGATTCTAATGATTTGATTGGCATGGGGCTAAGAAGGACACTACAACAATAAACTCAGTTGCGCTCAGCTGTGATTGCCAGATTAGAACCTTAGTTTGTAAATCATGGAGGAGGATCCCAGACATGTGGAATCCTTCTGAGTACTTTGCTATTATTGGACAAGTCTCAGAGACTTTCATTAATTTTGTTAACCAATTGAGTAAAGTTATTGAAAGACAAGTAGACAATTCGGAGGCTGCCAATATTCTGACTAAACAACTGGCTTATGAAAATGCTAACCAAGATTGTAAGTAATAAAATCTATTTGCCATAAAGTTGATGCTACATTTTCTGATTTAATAAAGGAATGTCAAAATATTGAAACTGAAACTCATAAAGCAGTTTTACTGGCCACTGCTTTAAACTCCCCTATAAACTTTGTTACAATTGCAAAAATCCTGGCCATCTTCAAAAGTACTGTATGATTAAAAAAAGGGTCACAAAAGCAGTCCAACCAGAAATATCCAATATTTCATAAAGGATTTCATTGGGTTAATCAATAGAGCAAGAAGGCTCCTAGCTCTGCCACACTGCTGGCCATGTCCTCCTCCCTACCCAGTCCTGCCACTCCTTCTCATGGCTCTCCAAGTTCCCAACACCCCCACCTCTGCTGCCTACCCTACCCCCCTCACTCCTCCTTTAACAGACAGTGGCCCCACCAGAGCTGTCAACTGGGGTGCCTCAAACTGCCTGCAGACACCATCCTCCACCAGCTGGGGGTGGAGGATGAGTGTCAATGGAGCTCCCATGCTCCCCAACTGAAAGAAAGGGATCCTTTCCTTTCTTTGCAGCCACTTCTCCACTCCTTTTACTTTCTCTGAGTCCTTTATTTTTACCTCTTCTAGCATGCCCTGCTCCTACCACTATAGAGGTAAGAAGTGGGCTCCATAAATAAATCTTTATATGTGTACATAGGAAAAACCAAATATACATACTTGTTTTCCATGGGCCAACCAGATTAATTTAAATGACATGGGGGTGGGGGAACTCCCTCTGTGTTGTTCATTTTTAGGGTGTCTTGAGTAACTTGCTCTGCATTTTGGGGTTTACCTGGAAGTGAACTCAAGGGGCCACTTGGAGACGGGGTAAAGCCTTACCCCATTCCTCCATGTGATTTTCAAGACAGATGTGGTGTTGCAGAACCCCACCAGGTCCCAAAGCTTTAGACATAGTTCTACTTGGCTGTGTATAGGGCCCACCATTTTTCTCCACCCATCTTAATTGTTGTCGTGCCCCTACCCAGCCCCCATTGTGAATGTTCAGAGAATTTCAAAAACACTGCCTTTCACAAGAGCAGTTTGTCCCCTGGATCTGAGGAGCAAGTGGACATCACAGAAGGCATCTCCCTCACCTCCTCATGCTGTGCAAAAGTCTAGATAGTTCTGCTGCTTTTTTCCTGTATGTGTGACATTTGCCTCATTTATATTGTGGAGAAGAAGATTCAGGCACAGGGGATCCCAGCCCTGGAAAGTCCATATGTGCCTTTAGCAACATGAGGTTATTCACCCACCCCTGCCTCTACACTGTTCCAGGACCTTTACTAGCAAGAAGGGTGGTGGGTGTAGCTTTACTAGAGACCCAGAGGGGAGGGGCAGGGATGAGGTTACCCTTAGACAAACAGACCCCAGGTTCTGCAAAGGCAAACAGTCTCCCAGCTCCCCTCTCCACCTCCAGCTGAAGTCAAGTCAGGACAGTGTCAGAGGCATCTAGAAGCACAAGAATCCCACCTCCACCTGAGAGGTCAATAGACCAACTCTCAGGGGCAGGCCCGAGCAGATCCTTGCCTACTTGCTTTTCCTCAAATGTACATAGATGAGGGAGGAGGCCAAACTCTCACAACTAGGTGCATAGTGTTGGGAACACTCATGGCTTTGTCTGTATGTGCCTTGTCCTGTTTGAGGTCCTCTGTCTATACCCTCTGCCTGCACTGGGATATCTGCATCTCTTGATTTGTCACAAATGCTCCATCCTCAAAAGAATTGATAGTGAATACATTAAAGACATTCATACATATATTTTAAAATGTTAAATTTTATGTTATGTGAATCATCTCAATGAAAACATAAAGTATGATTCTATAAAAATTTAGGGCATGAACTCAATTCCTGGATTGTGCATTCTTAGATTTTGAGCATCAGCAAAAAATCTTCTTTGACACTTTTCTAAGCATCTCATGGTGTATGGAACAGTAGTTTTCAGACTGTGCCTCAACTTCAATTACTCCATCTTGCAGAAAAATAATTTGCCACAGCTACTCCATTTTGAGTAAAAGTGTCAAGATAGAATGGCTCCACACCTTGCTTGTACCATTAAATCACCATCATCTGCCTGAAACCACCATCAAGTACAACTGATAAATAATTTATGTGCATTCACTTACAAAAATAAACCAACTAGTACCTGGACATATGTGGACATTCCAAATCATATCAGGAACACCAGACCCAGACTCCTATCAACCTTACCACATGCAACCTCCTCACCTAACACCCATAAAAGGAAACCCCTGAGAATGGACATGGCAGCACCCTGAACTAATTACCCAGTCACTCACCATGAGACCTGACCAGAATTACCACAGTGTTTGAATTCTGAATCTCAATCCTCAAATTTCACCTTGCCCGCAATGACCACATACAGTACACTCCAAGTTGACTCTCAAGCTGTCATTGACACAGAAACTACCACACATTTGGATTCTCTGCTTTTAAATCTCTGAAAAACTGTTAAAATACTCAACTGACCAACTGGTCAACTGGTGCTATAAATAGTCAACTGGTGCTGAGGATTGAACCCAGGGCCTCAGACATGCTAGGCAAGCACTCTACCACTGAGCCACAACCGAAGTCCCTACTTATTTTTTAATGTGGGAATGGATATTGTTTAGCAAATGGCTTACAATTTGAGTCATTTTATAAGTTGTTGGGCAGTTAAGTTTCAGAGACTTTTTTGTTGGCTAGTATTTAAATCTCAGAGGGGAAATAATTATGGCATTCAAATAATTTAATAAATTTCTGAAGCCTGAAAAAGACAGGCGAGGGCATTAACTGGGTTGGGATAACTACTTCATGTTTTAAAAATACTCATACCTATAAAAGATTATGAGTCTCCAAGTTATTGGGGTTTTACTCCCCAAATTGGTTAAAAATTGTGACATTTTTGAAAGACTGTCCTGACTTTGAATGTACTTAAGTCTATCTTAGTAAGAAAAAAAATTAAAGTTTGTGTATGTGAAGGGAAGAAAAATTCATGTTTTAGAAATTGCCCTTAACCTTAGTGATAAAGCCTAAAATATGCACACTAATATTTTTTATAGGAATCAAAGTTCCTGCTGCTCTAACTGGTATATAAAATATCAATAATTTTGCACTTATGATAATAAGATATCATTTCTTAATCTATCTAGCACCGTCATGGTTTCTTATAAATATTTGGACTGTACTTAATTCTTTAATCAAGAAAAAGGACCAGAACTTGAAGAAGGGAGAACCTAGCTCTATAGTCCTGGCTGTGTCACTGATGAGCAGTTTAACAGGTGACCTTTAGGGAGATACTGCTCCCTGTGCATCACCTTTGCTTCTTCATCAATGATATGGAAAAAGAAGAGACGACTTTCAAGGTCTCTTCCAACTTTAAAACTGTGTATTAGGTGATTATTTTTGGCAGATGTTAAATGTTACATATAAACCATTCTCACTTAGAGTGTGTTTTATATTTTTGTCATCACCATTCCTTGACAATATGTCTGTATTATGGCAAAGGACCACATTTAATCTGTAGTGAATAAATTAGTTCATAAATCTAGGAGTCTGGGTTTTGTCTTATTTCTATGTTGAAAAAGGGAGCTTGTCCTGGAAACCTCTGGCTTTAATTCACTGATTACAGTATAAACATGTAAGTATTGGTTGAGTCAGAGGTCTCTGCTATAAAATGAAACAAGTCTGGAAATTCAAAAAAACATTAAACTTAATCATGTATTTGTCACTGACAGTAGCCCAGATGATGAATTTCCTCCTGCTCTCCCCTACTGCAGGACACTTTCCCTAGCAGTCATTTGGCAGTGATTTTTTTTTAGGTAGAAATTCTTGACCACGGAGGATATTTCCAGTGTAAAATGATTAATACAAGTCAAGTCAGAACACTGCTGCTTCAGATACTATGGTGGCATATATAAATCTATGCTATCAATATAAATTATATAATTACTTTAGGTACAGACTGAAGAGGAAATAAATTAACTCATTGTTACTATAATTGATAGTAGAAAATACATTCATTAATTATTTTATGTGTAACTTAGAAATTTATAGGTTCCTTAGGAGAGTTTTGGTATAAATATATGCTTATTTTTGTGAGAAGCTGCAGGTAAAAGAAAATGTTTTTTCTGGTAAAAAATGGAAGAAATCTTTTTTTAATTATTAAATTTAAAAAAAAATTTACAGACTGCATTTTAATTCATCGTATACAAATGGGGTACAACTTTCATTTCTATGGTTGTATACAATGTAGATTCACACAATTCATGTAATCATACATATACCTAGGGTAATATTGTCTGTTTCATTCTACTCTCTTTCAATCCTCCATGTCCTACCACATAAAATGAAGAAATCGTAAGTTAATAGTGACTTTTAATTTTAGCTACATTATCAAATATGAAATGTATCTGTTCCTTTTAAAATTTTCATGTTCTTATATATTTTACTTCTGATTCTTTTTATAGTTACATGATTATGTGGAAAATCTATCTAGTGTACTCTTGAGTATATAATAGCATTACTTCTAGTATATTTGTTTCCTGTCATGCCTAAGGTTTTGTACTGGCACCAATTTTCTTACATCAGGTGATATTGCATTTTTGGAGTTTGCATTTTGTAATTCATGGTATCGTGGAGAATGAGTACTGAAGTGACTATGTGTTGTTTAATGTTTTTGGGAGCATTATGATGATGCTGAGTTTCTGATGTGTGTCTGACAGTGATCATATAACATCTGCTAAAATTGCCTTTTCCCCCTATGTAATGGATAGGCAGTGTTCTGTTTGGTGCACTGTAAACTTAAGGAAAGGTTGTGTTTCATAAGATTGGTGACAAGGCAATATTTCCACTTGACATTTAATGATAGATTATGTTGACTCTTGACATGTACTTCAACTTTTTCTCCACACATACATATAAGTAGTTCCCAAATTGTAAAGACAAAGGAATTTATTGATTCTTCCTTCAGAGAGTAGAGATGAGACATTTGGATAGAAGTTGTAGGGAGATGAATTCTAGATTAATTATGGTAAAGAAAGATATTTAAAAATTTATTTTTATTGTAAATAAATAGGATACATGTTGTTTCTGTTTGTACATGGAATAACAGCATACCATTTGTGTAATCATACATTTACATAGGGCAATGATGTTTGATTTATTCTGTTGTTTTATCCTTCCCCCACCCCTCCCACCCATCTTTTCCCACTATACAGTCCCTCCTTCCTACATTCTTGCCCCCCTCATACCCCCCATTATGTGTCATCATCCGCTCATCACTGAGATCATTTGTCCTTTGGTTTTTTAAGATTGGCTTACCTCACTTAGCATGATATTCTCCAATTTCATTCATTTGCCTGAAAATGCCATAATTTTATTATTCTTTGTGACTGAGTAATATTCCATTGTGTGTGTGTGTGTGTGTGTGTGTGTGTGTGTGTGTGTGTATATATATATATATATATATATATATATATATATATATATATCACAGTTTCTTTATCCATTCAACAATTGAAGGACATCTAGGTTGATTCCACAATCTGGCTATTGTGAATTGAAGAGCTATGAATATTGATGTGGCTCTATCTCTGTAGTATGCTGATTTTAAGTCCTTTGGGTATAGGCCAAGGAGTGGGATAGCTGGGCCAAATGGTAGGTCCATTCCAAGTTTTCTAAGGAATCTCCACACTGCTTTCCAGAGTGGCTGCACTAATTTGCAGCCCCACCAGCAATGTATGAGTGTACCTTTTTCCCCAAATCCTCTCCAACACCTATTGTTGCTTGTATTCTTGATAATCGCCATTCTAATTGAGGTGAAATGCAATCTTAGTGTAGTTTTGATTTGCATTTCTCTTATTACTAAAGATGGTGAACATATTTTTATATGTTTGTTGATTGCTTGTAGATCTTCTTCTGTGAAGTGTCTGTTCATATCCTTAGCCCATTTGTTGATTGGGTTATTTGTATTCTTGGTGTAGAATTTTTTGAGTTCTTTACATATTCTGGAAATTAGTGCTCTATCTGAAGTATGAGTGGCAAAGATATTCTCCCACTCTGTATGCTCTTTCTTCGCATTGCTGATAGTTTCCTTTGCTGAGAGAAAGCTATTTAGTTTGAATCTATCCCAGTTATTGATTCCTGCTTTTATTTCTTGTGCTATGGGAGTCCTGTTAAGGAAGTCTGATCCTAAGCCAAAAAGGTGAAGATTTGGACCTAATTTTTATTCTATAAGATGCAGGGTCTCTGGTCTGATTTCAAGGTCCTTGATCCATTATGAGTTGATTTTTGTGCAGGGTGAGAGATAGGGGTTTAGTTTCATTCTGTTGCATATGGATTTCCAATTTTTCCAGCACCATTTGTTGAAGAGTCTATCTTTTCTCCATTGCATATTTTTGGCCCCTTTGTCTAGTATGAGAATATTGTATTTATTTGGGTTTGTGTCCATGTCCTCTATTCTACACCACTGATCTACCTGTCCATTTTGGTGCCAATACCATGCTATTTTTGTTACTATTGCTTTGTAGTATAGTTGAAGTTCTGGTATAGTGATACCTTCTGCTTCATTCTTCCTGCTAAGGATTGCTTTAGTTATTCTGGGTTTTTATTCTTCCAGATTAATTTCATGATTGCTTGCTCTATTTCTGTAAGGTACATCATTGGGATTTTAATTTGCATTGCATTGAATCTGTATAGCACTTTTGGTAGTATGGCCATTTTGACAATATTAATTCTGCCTATCCAAGAACATGGGAGATCTTTCCATCTTCTAAGTTCTTCCTCAATTTCTTTCTTCAATGTTTTGTAGTATTCATTGTAGAGATCTTTTACCTCTTTGGTTAGATTGATTTCCAAGTATTCTATTTTTTTTTTTTTGAAGCTATTGCAAATGGAGTTGTTTTCCTCATTAACCTTTCAGATGTTTCATCACTTGTGTATAAAAATGCTTTAGATTTGTACGTGTTGATTTTATAGCCTGCTATTTTGCTGAATACATTGATGAGGTCTAGAAGATTTCTGGAGGAGTTTTTTGTATCCTCTAAATATAGAAACATGTCATCAGCAAATAGTGACAGCTTAAGTTCCTCTTTTCCTATTCGTATCCCTTTAATTTCTTTAGTCTGTCTAATTGCTCTGGCTAGAGTTTCGAGGACAATGTTGAATAGAAGTGGTGAAAGAGGACATCCCTGACTTGTTCCTGTTTTTAAAGGGAATGGTTTCAGTTTTTCTCCATTAAGAATGATGTTGGCCATGGGCTTAAAATAAATAGCCTTTACAATGTTCAGGTATGTTCCTACCATCCCTATTTTTTCTAGTGTTTTGAGCATGAAGGGTGTTGTATTTTGTCAAATGCTTTTTCTGCATCAATCGAAATAACCATATGATTCTTATCCTTAAGTCTATTGACATGATGGATTATGTTTATTGATTTACGGATGTTAAACCATCCTTGCATTCCAGGGATGAACCCCACTTGATCGTGGTGCACAATTTTCTTAATATGTTTTTGGATATGGTTTACCAATATTTTGTTAAGGATCTTAGCATCTATATTCATTAAGGATAGTGGTCTAAAATTTTCTTTCCTTGATGTGTCTTTTTCTGGTTTGTGTATGAGGGTGATATTAGCTTCATAGAATGAGTTTGGTAGGGTACCCTCCTTTTCTATTTCCTGGAATACTTTGAGAAGTATTAGAATGAGTTCTTCTTTGAAGGTCTTGTAGAACTCGGCTGAGAATCCATCTGGTCCTGGGCTTTTCTTGGATGGTAGGTTTTTAATGTCTTCTTCTATTGCATTGCTTGATATTGATCTGTTTAAATTGTGTATGTCCTCCTGTTCTGTTTGGGAGGAGCATATGTCTCTAGAAATTTGCTAATGTCTTCGGTAGTTTCTATTTTCTTGGAATACAAATTTGTAAAGAAAGTTTTTTAATTAGAATATTCAAAACAATCTAAAACAGTCTAACTAGTTCTTTGACATTGAGCTGAGTTTAGTAGTGCTATGTTACTACCATTCCTACCAGCCTCAGTTCTTGGAAAAGTTGAATTTCAGGTCTGATTTCCTTGATCAGGGTTTCAAGGAAGAGGGGATTTGGTGTGAAGAAGAAAATGCACCCCCTTCAAATAAAAGTGAACATTTCAGGGCTGGGTTGTGGCTCAGTGGTAAAGAACTTGCCTAGCATGTGTAAGGCACTGGGTTCAATTCTCAGCACCAGATAAATAAAGGTATTGTGTCCATCTACATCTAAAATAACACATTAAATTTGAAAAGCTTTGAAAAGAAGTGATTTTTTTTCTTTCAAAAGTCCTTATATCATGATAGGCACTAACAGTATTTACTATTGATACTCATTATGATTCCACATCTGTGCCCAAGAAGTATACCTATTAAAGCTTTGTGAATAGTGGCATCTTCCCCATTGAATGATAAAAACAATAATTAAAACATGGTCTTTTGTGACCAACTGGAAAGAAAAAGCTTATAATACATGGAGGTAAAACAAGGCCCTTCTGCCAGAGGCTATTGTATGTGGGTAAGATTCTGCCTTCCTCTCTGGCCTTCATCTTGCCCCTTACCCCCTCATGTGGTGTCCCTGTAAATGCTAGTGGACACTATCCACCAGACTTCAGTTCACAATACGCTTTGTAGAGGTGGTCACTGGCCATATTGCTCCATCTTTTCACATGCCAAACCCTTCATAAACCCAAGGTCTATGACCTGTTCCCACCAATGCTGGAATGTTGGGTTCTCAAAAAACAATAGTGGTGTTAGCTGTCATGGTTACAGCAGAAAGCATTGTTGTCATGGTTCCACACACACTGCACATTCCCACACTGTAGGCTGCCAACTCATCACCTCCACAAGGCAGGTCCCATCATCACCTATTTCCTCTGACTGATAAAAACACAGCAAGGAAAATAAATGAGCTTATAAAACTTCCAAGTGGTGGGGCTCAGGGTAGAGCTTAGGGACCCCTGAACTCACAGCCCAAACACTATGGCCAGTATCATCCAAAATAAAAGGTTCCCAAAGATGAAAGTGACTAGAGGTGACAGTGGAATGCAGATGATAGGGTAGAATGAAGAGGGAGGGTCTGGGACCAGAACTAACAGACTTATGAGAAAAATCAATGAGGACCCCATGACAGATCTGGACAGGCAAAGACAACTTAGAAGAATGTAGGCTCAAGAGAGCTGCATGCTCCTCAGGGATGACAGGTTGGCTAGACGGGCAGAGAGGGAATCAAAGGAGAAAGGTTCTCAAAAGAAAGGTGGGCTGACCTGCCACCAAATGTTTACCCAGAACACAAAATATTCTGCCTTTTATGGTGTCTATGACTGTGCCCTCATATTAAGGCTGAACTCCACTCTCCTTATTTCCCCTGAAATCAACAAAGTCAAATACGCAAATTAGTTTCAAGTAGTTCATCTTCAACATGGAAGACTTTTGTGACAATCTTAATCTGATTTTGCAAAACACATAATTCAAAGCCACATTACTTAAGTCTCATGTCTTAATATTTGGGTATACTGAAATGTTGGTTTGCTTCTGTCTCTCAGACTCAGATGCACACACACACACACACAAAAAAAAAAAAAAAACTGTCGAATGCTAAATGTATCTTCAGGTTTTCTTGAAATAACTCCTTCAAAGTCTTGTTCAACTTCAGTGTTGTGATATTTTTTCTTTCACCAAGTGGTCAGTCACAACCTCATTCTTTGTAAAGAGAGTAAATATACTTTACAAGTCTCTGTTCCCAATACAGAACTGAGAAAAGACAGCACAAATCTTTGAAGACACTCTCAGCTCCATTGGTTACCACCAAGTTTGAACACCTCATCAAACTTCACACCAGACAAAAAAGTCATTGACTTCTCAGTGACCAAGCTGCATGAATTAAAAAGTCCACATTTCACAAAGATTTTTTAAAATACATGTAGTCAGGAATAGAGTAGTGGGTGGAAAAATTTCCCAGTGGAACTACTGATTCAGGATCTGCTACCAAAAAAGAGATTCTTCCAGAAGGAAGTAATATACATCAAATGTCCATATGTGTCCAAGATTTTACATGTCACACTTGATTACTAGGACACAATTGTACTTTGTGACATGTATGTCCATGTAAATGGTACATGCCTAATCATGTTTATTTCACGAAAGTCAATGTATTTAAAGTACAAGTTAAAATAAATTCATATTAACATGGAATATATAACTTTAAAAATGTTTAGGCTAGACACAGTGGCGCATGCCTGTAATCCCAGGTATTTAGGAAGTTGAGGCCAGAGGATTGCAATCTTAAGGCCAGACTCAGTAATTTACCAAGCTCCTGAGAAACTAAGTAAAGTACTTTCTCAAAATGAAAAGAGCTGGGGATGAGGCTCAGTGAGTAAGCATCCAAATGCACTTACTGCCTGCTTCTCCTTCACCTGGGATGCTCTTCCCCAACAACATGAAAGAACAATGTCTGAATCTGGCCACCACCACCTAGCTTCTATCAACAACATATTAGGACTCATTCAGACCAGCATCCTGAGGATGTCCTTATGGGCTGCCCACCCTGCCATGGCCCTGAAACACTGCATTGGCTCTGCTATATACAGCACAGCTGGTTGCTCGGGCCCAGCTCCAGATTGCCCTCATTTGTTCCATGGGGCCCTTACATTAAAAAAAAATATGTTGCCAACAGTGCAGAATGGTTTCGGGCTGGAGGTGCATCACAGTGGTAGAACACATGGTTGACATATGCCTGGTTCCAGGTTCTATCCCCAGCACCTAAGTAAATAAACAAAATAGCCAGGTGTGGTGACACATGCCTATAATCCCAGCCAATTGGGAGGTCCATATTAGAGGATCCCAAGTTTGAGGCCATCCTCAGCAATGTATCAAAGTGTCAAGCAACTTAATAAGACACTGTCTCTCAAAATTAAAAAGGGCTGGGAATGTTGCTCAGTGGTTATGCATTCCTGATTTCAGTCTCTGCAACCAAAAAGAAACACAACCAACAAACCAAAAACCAAAAGCAAACTACATTCCCCACTATCCTTTGCAGACAGGAGTAACTATGATCATATGCTGGCCAATAAAATGTCAGTGGAGGCCACTGGGCCACTAGCTCTTTGTTCCTCATTTCTTTTCCTTCCACTTATAGCTGTATTGAAAAGCATTGCAGAATGGAAACTAGGAATGGGTCCTGGTAGCATGGTTATCTAGCCACAGCAGCATAACTACTCACATCTGTGATCTTTTTTTCAAGTAAAAGAAAAAAATTTTAGTATTTTGTGGAATGTATTAGATTTTCTTCTTCCAGTATTTTTTTTTTTGTAGTCCTCAGGTTCAGGAAAAATCTAGTCCTCGAGGAGCAGCAATTTTTGTCACCAATTCCTCTCTCAGGTCTCTTGTGTTGAAATGAAGGCACCACAGGAAACCTGTCCTGTTCCTAATCTGAGTCTTTAGGGCAGAGTTAACCCTGAGTGCTGTCCAGAGTCCCTCACACTCCCCAGAAGGTTTGCAGAGAATGAGTCTCTTTACTCTTGATGCCAGCACTCAAGTTCAAGATCTCAGGCCCCCAATGGTTTCTCTGAACACTCTCTGTACAACAGGTAAACACTGTTCTGAATCTCAATTCCTGCAGTCATTGACCATGGGGAAAGTGACTGTGAGCAAGGCTTATTTTTCCCACTTATAAAGTGGGGCTCTGCCAACCAAAGGCTTTAGTCTAAATGAATACAGAAAAGAAAAAACCAGAGTACCAGGACTGGAGATTATTGATTCCCCACCCCAATAAACCTAGAATTTGACAAAATGTCAGCGGGAAGGGAGATGGCAAGTAAGCTACAGACCTTGGCATAAAACAGTAGCCTGACCTCAAAATGTTGGGGGTGGGCATGGAAGAATGTGTGAGGTACTTACTTTTCTCATCCTCCACAACAGAAAAATAAATACTTGTCGTGTCCCTCGCCCGCAAGAAAGCACGACACAGGAATCTTCCTTCAGCAGTTTAATAAGGACCTTAATATTATAAAACCATGGTTTTTCTTCTTCTTCCTCTTGAGCTGAATTCATACACTTTTATACTCTTGCAATAGCCAATCTACTCCTGCCACTTGGCCTATGTTCATAGGTGCTCCCATTTGCAACAGTTAGCTCAACCAAATATGGGCTTGTTTACCTAGAAAGCACTTCAGGAAACCAGCGCCATCTTATCATGGTGGCAAGGTGGCTCGCCACAGCTCCCCCTTCTTTATTTTATGAACACAGGTGAAGGTAGAGGCCCTATCCTACTGTGCAAAAGTGGCAAATAGTGAACGTCAGTCCCAGAGTGGCGCCTTCTCCGGGCCTAATATCACCTAAGCCGATGCCTTTTTTCGTAGGGTGGGATGTGGACATCAAACCCACATGCAATAGGGCATGCCTTCCTTGAGGTTTAAAAATAAAACTCTCAAGTGCAGTGCTTTGCCTCGCATCCTGTGTCCATGAAGACATAGCGGTATGGAAAACCATACTAGGGGGAGCTTATCCAGCTTACGCAACTGCAAAGGCCTGAGGTAGGAAAACACATTACTCTTCTTGCCAATGCTGCACAATACAGGGGCACCATAATGAACACAAGGCATATAGTAACAGTTCTCTCCTCCAACATTATTGTTATAGCTCAAGATCAAAGGTGGAAGTTACAAGACAATTGAAGCCTTAATTAGTACAAGAAATCCCCAGAATGCAAATTCACAGTCCTCAAAGAAAAGTACATAGTAATTACAGCAATACCCCGCAGACACCTAGCGTAAATGATAATTCTAACTCTAACAGAGATATACTAAAAATGTCACTTATTTTCGTTCCAGATTAGCCAACCACTCAGAAGGTGACACCCCTTGTTCAATGGCTAACACAGCTTGAATTAACACCGCCTTTTCACGTGCTTGACGCACTCTTAGCTTGCAAATAAATCAAAGGCAAAGGCAAATACCTGCAGAACAAATACATTCAAAGATCCCCACATTAACCCATTCTTTAAAATAACTAAAGGCAGAGGTGAGCCAGCTAGAGAACTGACTCAAAGTAACAGGCTCAACACGAGTGTCATTTAAAATCGCAATCTGCAATAATTGTTGAGTCATCATCTTCTCAGCTTCTAGGGACCAGTTGCCTGCAAGAAAGGTGGAAATCAAGTGGCTTTGATTTTTTGCTTCTTCATATCTTACTGGAGTTATACACATGTGTTTATGATTCCCGATGCATCCAACTTGTGCAATGTTGAAAAGTTCATCCAACTGTACTTGTAGTAAATCTATCCTTTGATTCGCCGCCAAGATCCCTGATAGGATATGTCTGTTGACGCGGTCCTGGGATTCTAGCACCTGTGCAGTTTGCTGTATGACTTGATTAATGGTTTGTGCTGTTTGAACTTGATTGGTCATGGCTAGAGCAGCGGTAGTGGCTGCAGCAGCAGAGACAGCAATAGCAGTTATTATGGCTGCGGTAATGCCAAAGTCTCTCTTTTCTCTGAAGAGGTTCACCAACAGAAAATTATCTGGATTGACCTCCACTGGGACAGGTACAAAGGTGGGTACCTTTACAATCACAGCAACAGATTCACTACCGTTCCAACACTCTGAAAGCAGGCAGGTAATATTGTCATTAGAACAATTTAAAATCACTTTTGAACTGTTTGATAATAGAAATAGAAAAGGGGGGGCAGGCGGCGGACAATGTCTGTCAGCCGCAGAATTATCATGTGCATCCAAAGTTAAAAAATTAATGGTAAAAAGAACCAAAGACAAACGCTCTTTAGGAGTACGGCTTGCTCCTATTCCCCCTTTTTGTCTTTGTAAAAGTTCTTTAATCGTTCTATGAGCTCTCTCCACAAGTCCCTGACCTTGGGGGTTGTAAGGTAAGCCATGAGTCAGTTGCACTCCCATAGTGGAGCAGAAAGAGGTGAATTGTTGACCAGTGTACGCCGGCCCATTATCTGTCTTTAAGGAGCATGGAAGGCCCCAGGCGGCCCAAGCCTCTAGGCAATGGGAGATGACATGATGGCCTTTTTCTCATGCTAAAGCAGAGGCATGCATAACTCCAGAAAAAGTATCTACTGAGACATGAACATTTTTTAGGAAACCAAACTCTGCAATATGAGTTACATCCATTTGCCAAATCGTAAGAGGTCGCAAGCCTCGGGGGTTAACACCAAAAGAAGGGAGATGGTGAAATGGAACACAATGGGAACAATCTAAGACAATCTGTCTCGCTTCTGCTCAAGGAATAGAGAAGCGCTTACGAAGTGTTTGGGAGTTAACATGAAACTTATTATGAAAGTCTCGAGCCCTGTCAAGAGAAGAAAGAAAACAAATTGCGCATCTGCCCTTGCGTTTCCTTTAACAATAGGTCCAGGGAGAGACGTTTGAGCTCTTATATGTACAGGATAAAAGGGTGCAGAACGGCCCAAAATCAAATTTTGTATCTGAGTAAAAAAGGATGAAACTTTGTTGTTAGGATTGATGGCACCTACAGTTTCCAACACCTTAAGTGCTCCTTAGAGAAGTCCTCTTATTCCCTGGGTTCAGGCTGAGGGCAAAAGATCCAAATACTGGTGTATCTTGCCTTCTGTACTCCAATCTCTAAGTTTGATCTTAATCATCCAGCAAGCCAGTCTCACTAGTCATAAAGTAAGAGTACTGGGCTTTAACTTTAATGTCCATAACTTTACAGTTATTTACCCTTTTATTTAACTGGAGTCTGTATTAGTTCTGGAAGTTACCACTATTTGTTAGGTGATGGCTTATTATCACAAGTTACCTAGGTTGTGTGTTCTTGAAGCAGCTACTTCTGCAAAACATTAATAGGTAACAGTTTTACAAAATGAAATAAGTAAGAGTAAAAATATATTCTGCTTGTATAATAGCTATTTTGAATTTTGACTGAGAACCACATTATATTCCCTATTTGAGATCATAGTAATTTTACAACAAAAAAAAAACAATCTTTTGATTATAACTTTAAATAAGCTGAAGTCTGACTTATTTTGGAGTCACTCTAACATGCAGTAAGGTGGGAGGCAGAGCCTTATCTCAGGTAAGGCGTGACTCTTTACAGATCTTAAGTGTTCTGATCGTACAACTAATTTTTTGTCCCTTTTGTCATGACCAGCATGACCAAATTTTTAAGTTCAGTGAGGGTCAAAGGAGTATTAGAAAATAAAGGTTTATAAACACAGATTTTGAAGATTAAGCTGAGATCAGATGGAGCTCTGTTGTCTGATGGAAATGTAGATCTAAAGAGTTATGTTAGCAACATTTATACATGTCTTATTATTAAGTTAAAGACTATGTAAGCATTATTCTTTGTTTTCAGGAGAGTTACAGAGACTAGACCATCTACATAACTTTTTCTCACAACTGCAAAGTGCAATGTTAGGAACTCTGTGTAGCTCTCAAAGAAGTCCACTGTCCAAAGTTACTGTAAGGTGGGCAGGAACTAGAGAAGGGAACTGATGAAACACTGGTTATCTAGCGAAACAATTTCTTTCTGCCCAAGAGCTGTGTGCTTGATATCAATGTAAGAGCTGATAGGACTCCGGTACAGAGCCTCCCCAGGGAGGTTACTGCCACAGCAGTTAGGCATCTTGTGCTCCTACATAGGAACACTTCCAGGCACCAGGCATGCTACAGTCATGAAGTCAGGGACCCCAATCTTAGTCATTGTTGTCCCATTTTTGTTATAATGTATTATACTCTTTCTTAAATGTCATTTTAAGAAGCTTATATATATTGATTTTTGAGTTCATATAAACATTAGTTAACACAGTCTAACATTATATCCAAAACAGGAATCAATCAAAGAAAGGCTGAGAGAGCTTTTAACTTCCCTTTTGTGTGATAAAGTGGCAAAATACCTTTATGTTTCACAAAATTAACCTTTAAACAAGTCAGGCTCTAACTTTTATAAATACATTTATATTTGAAGTTCTTTATCTCAATGTAAAAAGTAACAAATTTTACACGTACCCCAATGATAGCAGGTCCTATAATAGAACATTAAATGATAGAAATAAATCCCTAATTAAAGTTTACTCTTTATAAGTTTAAGATTACCATTACAGACAAGTTAATCTGGAGAATAGCACAGCTTGATAAATTTCCTGCTTTAAAAACTTGTATACCTGAAAAATATGAACACATTTCATATACAACTAGAAACCATTTTACAATTACCTTGACACTTTTTTCTTACCAAATTTAGTTTCTTAATAAAAATGTAGACTTTGTAACACAGTACAATACTTTAACAGTTGTTTAACCATAATTGTATACACCCCAATTTTTAAGACTAATTGTTCTAAAGAATAAAACTTAATAGACACAAAGTTAAGAGTAAATTAGTGTTTCTAAGAAATCCTTGCCATTTTACCATGTCATTTTACCATGTAGATTAAACTTTGGTGTATATCAGAACATTAGTATTTTACCTTAGGAAAAACCTTTAATAGCTTTAGCTGTCTCACATACACACAACCAACTCAGTTTCACACAAACATGTTGAAACTTGCCCTTTACTTACATAGACTTTCTTAGCACTTACTTAGACCCTCATGTATTTCATCACACAAGCACTTTCTTACCCAGAAACATTTCCTTTTCCCTTTTACTAAATATATTTTTATATCCAGACCCTTTTATTTTCTCTTTCCTATCTGTTGACCCCTTTTTGTTTACATTCTGAAACAACTCTTATGAAATTTCTGAATTTAGATAAATTGCTCTATTTTAATAAGATTAAATATTGTGTTGTTTATAGTACTCTAATTGAAACACAGTTGAAACCTTTAGAACCCTTTGTATATAGAATTGTACTTGTTAAGACATAACTTTTAGTAACCTTGTTTTTAGTTTAGTGATGACACAAAGCAAGTTTAAACCTTTTTTATTTACCAACCTATGAAAGCACCAATAAAGTTTAAGTATGATACTCCATGGAATTTAAGGAGTTAAGAGTACTTGATGTTATTTAACAATTAGCATTTTAACTTTGTAAATTAATCAGATGTCTCTACAAACACATTTAAGTAATCCCATATATGTTAACTCTAATTTACTTATTCTGTAAAAACCAAGAAAGCAGGCAGGTGTCCTGAACAGTATATGCTGTCTCTTTCCTGTTGAAGAAAAGTCCTAGAAACAATTGATATTAGACATTGTTTAACATCAACATTTCATTAGTTTGACCACCTAGAGACCTGCAAGTTATTTTTAAAGACATTTCACTTTTATTAGTTTACTCAATTTAAATTGAACCCTTTTAAATCACGTGAATAAAAGTATTTGGATCCATTTTTAAATTTTAATTTTAGGAGCGCTCAGTTTTGATGCAGACAAGACATGACACCAGACAGCACGACATACAAATAACACAAAATCAAAGGCCTTGTAACTTTATAGGTGAATCTCCATTGCAATGTAACAGATGTTCAAAAACTTTAGTTGAATAAAAAATAGAACTCATCAAAAAGAGAAAAAAAAATCATTAACCTAGGTATGCAAGATCAAAATTATGAGCTCAAAAATACAGCATTAAAGAAAAACAAAACAAAACAAGAATCCTGGAAAATGAGTTAATTCTGTGTAGCAGTCCAGAAGTTTAAAACAGATACCCTTTTGTTTTCTTTTTCTTATCTTCAGGTTACCCCCCTTTCCCGCTGAGACTGTTGCAGTTTACATTCCAATGCAGGCTTCAGCAAGGCCAGGCAGCGGGGAGGGAGGATCACCCAGGACTTTTTAACCCTTTTTCTTCCTGGTTGAGAAAGCAGGTTAGGTTTGAATGCAGAAAATCACAAAACATTATTTCTTACTACTTTTGAGGAATGGAGCTGCTGAGCTCTCTGCCTAGGGGGAGGACTGTTTTAAGGACATGGGTGTTCCCTCCCTAGGTGGCCATGGAGCTGCGTGGAAGGGATCAGGAGGGGGGCCTTTTTCTGTCTCTTGTGATAGTTTCTCTTGATCCAACAAGCCCTTATCTAAAAACCAAGGGACTTTGTCTTCTACAGTTTTTAAAAACTTCCTAGCTGAGGAAACCTTTAAAGGTGCTCCATTAGCCTTTAATAAAGCCTTTAATAGTCCTTCCATGCGAAGGAAGGCAGCAGCTAAGCCTGCATTTGTTAATGGGCCACCTATTTCTCTACAAGCTTTCATCCATGCCTCTATGTCTTTGCTTTTAAATGGATTAATAGCATTTCTGCATTCTCTTGTACATTGTTCATATACTAATTGTTTAATTAAAGGCATAGCTACATCAGCATCCCTGAAGATCTTCCCTGCTGCATCTACCATTCTAGCCACGAAATCTGAAAAAGCTTCTGTGGGGCCTTGGACAATTTTTGTTAAGTTACCTTGCACCTCTCCTTTATTAGGAAGTGCTTTCCAGGCAGCAATGCAGATCTTATTAATTTGTTCATAAACCTCTAATGGAAAGCCTGTTTGCTGATTGGCAAATCTACCCTGCCCCAGAAGCATATCCACATCCCAGACAGGTTTGCCCATAGCTTGGTTACATGCAGCCTGTTCATTGGCCCCCTCTAACACGAAGGCTCTCAAGTCTAAATATTTACCTGGGGAAACACAAGCTTTCACTAAACTGGCCCAGTCCGAGGGGGTCATGCAGAATCTATTGAGCCCCTCTATTTGGGCGATAGTAAAAGCAGCATCCACACCATAAGTGCGGACAGATTCTGCTATATTCTTTATCGTTTTAAATTCTATGGGTTCCTGATGTCTTCCCCCATCATTGTCCTGGAATACAGGACAGGCAAACCTCAACTCTACATGGGCAGCCCTCCAAGCTGCATAGTTAAAAGTTCTACCCATGCTCGGAACCCCTCCCACATACGGGGGAGGATCATAGGCTAGAGCTGGCTTCTGTTCTTCCTCATAGTCCTTTTGTCTAAAATCTTTTTGCCTCTTAGTTCCCCCTTCTTTTATCTTTACCTTCCATAAGTGCTGCGTTAGCTCTTTCACTTTCTCATCACCGTCTGATTCTGACTCCCCTGTTTCTTCTGGTGTTCTAAGGGCTTTTAAATCTGGGTATAGTCTCCTCTTTGGAATAGCTCCATAGACCTGCTCTCCTGCACTATGTTTACTGGAAGTACTCATAGAATCCTCGGACTTCTCCTCATGTAGTTGTTCAAGAACTTCCTGTCCTTTATGAATAGCTTCCTGACATCTACCATCAAGAATACATCCTTTTATTAATTTCCATAGCGGTATCACCCTTTCTCCAATTGTCCCTGCTCCTGAAGGAAATCCAAATCTTTTCCCAACTTATCCCAGCTAGCAGGAGTCAAGCTTCTGGAGACAGCAAACCATGGGGCTGCTTTATCAATTCTTACAAGGAATGTTTCTAAAGTACTGCGTTTAACCTTGAGCTCTTTAGAGCGTAACAAAAAATCTAAAGCACTTTCTTAGCATGACATGTTTGGTACAGCCCTGAGTAGGGCTTGGAAGGGGGTTAGCTGCCTCCCTGCTGCCCAGACTCCTTTGTAGCCCTCCACACCTGCCTGGACACTGTGCCCCAGGTCCCCATCTGCCAGACTCCATAATGAAAGCAGCATTCAGAGTAAGCAGAATGAAAGCAAAAACAAAATATTTTTCTTTGTTGATCGACCATGCAAGGTCGATTAAATCTTTGCTGATCGACTATACAAAGTTGATTAAATCCTAGTCCACAGACTAACCTTTGCTGATCGACTATACAAAGTCGATTAAATCCTAGTCCACAGACTAACCTTTGCTGATTGATTATACAAAGTCGATTAAATCCTAGTCCACAGACCCCATTTACCTGTGGTACTTACCGGTGCACCCCCTGACCACTGAAAGTTCTGATTCCCGGGTTTCGGCACCACTTGTCGTGTCCCTCGCCCGCAAGAAAGCAGGACACAGGAATCTTCCTTCAGCAGTTTAATAAGGACCTTAATATTATAAAACCATGGTTTTTCTTCTTCTTCCTCTTGAGCTGAATTCATACACTTTTATACTCTTGCAATAGCCAATCTACTCCTGCCACTTGGCCTATGTTCATAGGTGCTCCCATTTGCAACAGTTAGCTCAACCAAATATGGGCTTGTTTACCTAGAAAGCACTTCAGGAAACCAGCGCCATCTTATCATGGTGGCAAGGCGGCTCACCACAAATACTAAAAATGAAATATGTAATTTAAGAAGAAAGACTCACAGTTAATTTGTTTGCTGTTGTTGAGGTAGTTACCAGGAATTGAACCCATGGGAAATTAACCACTGAGTCACATCTCCAGCTTTATTTTAAAGAATATTTATTTTTAATTTTAAGACAAATTTTTAATCACATTATGGTGTTCTTATATCAAATAGGCATTTTTGTCCAAAATAAATATGTATAGTTAGTAACTGATTCTCTGTCTCCTGAATTGTTTTTTTCTTAATTTTGACCGAAAATGGTTTACTTTAAAAATTACACGGGCTGGGGAGATAGCTCAGTCGGTAGAGTGCTTGCATTGCAAGCACAAATCCCTGGGTTCGATCCCCAGCACTGCAAAAAAAAAAAAAAAAAAAAAAAAAAAAAAAAAAAAAAAAAAAATTACTGTACACATTCAATCTCATTTTAATCAAATTATTTTCCTTTCTACACATCCTTCCTCTCCCATTCTCTCTCCCTTCCCTCTCATCTGTGTGACTAGAAAGGCATTTAAGATATGTGGCCTATTGCTAATTGTGGTATTTGGGGCTGTAGGTTTTCTCATGATTCTGGTTTCCTGCCTGGTATTGCAGTATTCTGCTCTATATGTTGAAATCTTTATATGAGCCATTAGCATAGTTATAAAGGATTGCACTCAGTTTTCCAAAAAATTAGCACTCTTTTGAAGGATTTGGGGGCATATAATGACATGAGGAAAGCAGCTGGCATAGTGTGACTTTGTGATTCTGAGAGGCCTCCAATTCCTTTGTAGGGATGTACATGATTTTCTGAAATAGAATGTCCTTCCCTTTGCTTTTTAGCAAATTTCTACTTATCCTTCATTACCTAGCTGAATGTGAAAAATTCCCAGATACTTATACCCAGTTAATCAGACCCTTTCTCTGGAGACTTAGAATCTGAGCAGGGATAAAGGGAGAGCAGAAAGACTTACAGTGTGCTCTTATATTAGCAGCATAGAGGGAGTAGTGTGTGGGGTTAGGGCTCTGAGATCACTAGGCACAGCACAACTGATGTTTTTTTGAACTTTTCAATGTTATCTTGTGTCCTATGACATATTGTTTTTACTTAAAGAAGCTAGTTCAGTTTCTGCAGCTTGCATCCCAAGTTCCCAAATGCTGTCCTGTCTCCCTAGCATTGTCGGGTTGTCAGAATGATAGTTACACCATGGTTGTTATAAAGAGGCTTTCCCCCAGAGACCCAATTTTGGGGAAAATGGGGCATGGTCAGACACATGTGTTCCCACATTCTCTGGCTAGGAGAATACAAATGACTCTTGTTTGCCAATTGTAATGGTTTGACATATTTGACTCCATGGAAATGTTATAGGCCAGATTATATGGGCAATGAGTACTCAGACTCCATTTTACATTGAGACTCCATGTTATGTGAGAAATGCTTCTCCCATGGAAACACCCTGCCTCTGTACCCATCAGCACTTTCTTAGCATGACATGTTTGATACAGCCCTGAGTAGGGCTTGGAAGGGGGTTAGCTGCCTCCCTGCTGCCCAGACTCCTTCGTAGCCCTCCACACCTGCCTGGACACTGTGCCCCAGGTCCCCATCTGCCAGACTCCTTCAGAGCCCTCCACAACTGCCTGGACTGTGTGCACCCCATCTTCACAGGTCATACCTGCATTCTCTTTCCATATGACCCTCTTCAACTGAGCCTGGATCCCTGCCATGGGAACTCTGCCATGTCTGGGGAATTCTTGCCAGGTCCCACCTGCATCCTTCTGGAGACTCTGAGGTCCTGGGGCAGGGAAGGGAAGGGAAGAAAGGGGCAGTGTAGAGGGTCTGTGGGTGCAACCTGGGCTGAGCTAAATATTGTTTCCAGAAACCTCTTCCTCCTTCCCACAGAGATTGCTTCTCCTTTTCCTAGGAAGCCACTCCCTGCAGCCTGTTCTAGGGGCTCCCATGGAAAGGGAGGGAGTGTGCTGCCAGGGCCTCTGATCTGGTAAGGCTGGAGACAGTGATCCCACACACACTGCCTGGCTTGGCAACTCAGAAAAGGTTTTTAGACTGCCAGCCTCCCCTCCTGTCCCCATCAACCCTCGGCCTTTGGCCAGATACTGACTGGAAACCTGCCTTTCCTTCCCCTGACAGGCCTGGCTTCCAGGCCCAGGTTGGGAAGGGAGGCAGTAAGGGGCTGGGGGTGAGCGAGTTTCAGAGGCCCAAAAATCCAACAGAGCAATTCTGGGACAAACAATAGTGGAGGGTGGCCAGGGATGCACACTGCAACACCAGGCTGCAGGCACCCAGGCCCCTTCTTCCCACCATGGACACACAAGCTCGCTCACTGCTCATGCACACCCACACACACTCACTTCTCATACACACTGTGCATGTACACTCCTAATACATTCTCACACACACTCACTCCTCTTGCACACTCCACATACACATTCACCCCTCATGAACTGTCCACATGGATAATCAATCCTCATGCACACTCACTCAGGCACACCACACATGCACACACACTGATACACACATCACACACACACTCAATCCTCATGTACACCTCCATACACACTCCTCATGCAAAATCCACGTGCACTCACTACTCATGTACACCCCACATGCACACTTACTCCTCATACACATTCCACATGCACACTCACTCATCATGCAAATTCTACAAGCACAGTCTCTCCCAATGGAAAATTTATGTATACATTACTCAAACACATTCCACATGCACACTCATGACTCATTTACACTCCAAATGCAGTATGTGATCTCCACATGGACACTCAACTTCTCACACACTCTCTGCATACACACTCACTCCTTATGCACTATACACTTGGACACTCAATTCTCATGCACACGCCACATGGACACATTCCTTACACACTCTCCACAGGCACACTGCTCATGAACCTCTCACCCACATACCCATTCCACATGTGCACAAACCATCTACACAGATTCACCACAACAGTTTTGCATGCAGCACACCCACAGTGCCCCAACATCAGTGTCCTGGGTGGCCTCCAAGCCATGTGTGACACACTGCTGGGCCCAGAAGCAAGCCAGGTCACCTCCTGCCCTACCAAATGGGACTGGGTGTGGACTAGGCAGCACTGGTACTTTGTTGTGCATAGGACTGGAATCCAGAGAGAATGGAGTTTATTTCAACTCAAGTCTACCCACATTTCTGATTAGGCAGCTGAATGGTAGGTGACCCAGGAACCTTCAGATGAGTGTGCCAGAGCACACCACATGTCCCTTGGGTAGGGCAATTCAAGATGGTGGGAGGATTTGAGGAGGGTTTGGATTTCTGAATGCCAGAGCAAGCATAGCAGTACAGACCCATTGTTGCTGGGCAGGGACCCAGACAGGTAGGGTTATTTAGACCCCTCAGACAGAACCACAGATAGACTATGGCCTCTGCCCACCCTCAGGGTTCCTGGAGGAGTGACCCCACTAAGCTGCAGATACAGTCCATGATGAGACCTCTTGCCCCTGGCAGGCCCACTGGCCACCTGGCTCACCCACCAAGCCTGGAACACAACAGAGACACCATCAGGGGAGTCAAACCTCCCTCATGGCTGCAGGGCCTGAACAGGGTAGTGACTCCACAGGCTCCTGACTGGCAGGCAGCCCAGTCCCAAGCCAACAAAAACAACAAAACAAACATGTGTTACCATTTTGAGGACATCATCATTTTCTCTAATAATTCTATATTAACCCATTTGTCAAAAATCCTTTTATGTTAGAATCTGAGCCATGAGACACAGCAACATAACATGTGCCAATTCTGTGAAGGGACAGTCATATCCCTGTCATGGTGTGAAAAGCAGAAACAAGCTGTGGCCACTTGGTCACAAGTCTCAACTTTAGAATCCTGTGTTTATGCTTTTATAGAAGGCTTCAGTACCCAGTCAGAGTGAACTTTCTTTCTTTCTCTCTTTTTAGAAAGTTGACTTATTTAGGAAAGCAGATTCCCATTCAAGGGTGAAGGTGAGTTAACTTGCTGACTAGTGATCAGTCCCTGAAGTAACTTGAATAACCAGAGAGTACACTAAGGGACCAGGAGGTCTGAGAGTCAAAAGCCTCCAATAAGACAAATCAGAGGCATCATTTAAGTGTGCAAAACCAAAAAGTGAATGTACCAGTCAAACCCCCCAAGCCCATAAGCACAAGAGGATAAATGTGTGCAGCCATGGACATCCTGGCTGACGTTGCTCTGAAGTTTCAGGCAGTGAACTCTGGACAGCTCTGGGCAGCTGTGGTTCCTGGCAGAGGCTGGTCTGGTGAGGGAGTCAGGGTCCTAACTCTAGCAGAGCTTGGAGAAGTGAGTGTGATGCCTAGTGGGTTTCTTCCCAGGCTGGCATATGTCTCAGGAAGAACACCAGGGATGTAGGTGCCTCCAGTTCCAGGGCCACCACACAGTACTCAGCCCTAGGAACAGGCTATGTGCCTCTGAAATGGAATGCTTTCCAAATCAGATGAGGTCCTAAGAGGTCCCCAGGAGGGAGAGGGGAATTCAACCCAGTCCCACAGGTTCTTGATGTGCTGCAGAGAGAGATTTCAGGACCTGTCAGCAGAAACACAGGCAAAGATTTATTCAGAAAGGCAAGGCAAAGAGCAGGGTCCATGCCTGGCATGATGAATTCTCCATGAAAGGAAACCTATAGATGGTGAAGATGAGGAGCAGTCATGGTTGGTCATTCTGGTGGCTCCATTCCAGGAGTTGTAGAGTGCAGGGTGGGGTGTATTTTGGTTTCTCCTCAGGACTTAGGGTTGATGCTCTGTAGTGGATTGGTAGCTGCTGGACTGTACCCACATCTGGAGTCTTGGACTTTCTCTTTCTCCAGGATTTGTGTAATCATTCTGCAAACACTTTCTATAAACTTACCAGGTTTTTCTGCCTCTCTCCTCTCATCCTGCAGATGGTGACACAGTCACAAACATCCAAATTTCTCTTTCAGAAAAACAGTTTAATAATAATCCCCCCTGGTGAGGAAAGAGAGGCCCCAAACAGGCACAAGAAGAGACCCAAAGGCAAGTACACATAGGAGGGGGGCCCATGTGCCTGCTGGGATGGACTTCCTAGGGTGAACATTGGGACCAAAATCATAAAAGTCATCTTTACATCTTTTAAGGAGTGGTGATGCAATCAACACTGGCTCTGAGGGTCAGAAAGTCAAGCCACAAGACTGAGCTTTGTAGCTGCAGGGACCATCTTTACCTGTCCCTAATCCCAGAGTTAGACCCTGGGAGCTGCATCCAGTGACTCCAGCAGAGGCCTCCAGTCCCACCAGTCTGACCAAATTCTGTCCTGGACCCATGCCAGAACCTAAACCTGAGGTCCCCACTAACTTAACTCTGCAGCTTACCTGCATCAGGAAAGAGAGAAAAAGAACATTAAAAGGGAAACCAAATTGAAGTGCAGCTCGATCTTCCTGGGAAGAGCAAATCTGCCCCCAAACTCATATGAGGGGCATTTAAGTTGGAGGCTGCTGTCTGGTGGGGCAGAGCATAGCTGAGTTTTCAGTCCCCTGATTTCTGTGGCACCCTCCTGGCCTCAGGTCCAGGGCTCCAATTGTTGGCATGTGGGCATTGCCTATGAGAATCCCTGGCAGAGAGAAGAAGAAGCAGGTCATTGAGACAATGGTTAGGGCTGGAGAAAGCTATTTGAGGATTCTTGAAAATTCTCAGTTTTAAGGAAGCCTAGACAAAATGTGTTCAAGGACAGAGTCCTTGTCAGATGTGACCTGAAAAACCAGTAGTCTGTGGGAAAGTAGCACAGAAACACAGGAGTCCCTGTGACCTGTCAGTGTTAAAAAGAGGAGAGCTGTCACAGAGCAGGAACATGGAAGCTGACCCCTGCCAGCAGAGCCCTGAGCTCTGTCCTGCAGAGCTTTGTTTGGAGAGTTCTATAGAGCAAAAATGCAGTAAGCCCTCTGTCTCTCTTAGGAGATGTTACAGGGGTCTTTTGTGCCAGGGGAGCCTGTGTGTTTAAGTTTCAGACTGCAGAAGATAGGTCACCCTGGGGTCTGGCTCTGGGAGGGAAAATTCCATGCCACAGACATATCACCCACCTACCAATCCTATCTAGACTGGGTGGCCTCCACATACCAGTCCCATCTGGGGGACCTAACATGAAGTGTTCCATGGAGAATCCTGTGTGGATTCCTGGAGGAAATCGTGGGAGGAAACAGTCCTGTCAGTGTTCGCAAGGACATCAGGAAGTCCCTCAAACAGACAGAGATGGGCAGAGTCCTGGATACTGGGCCTGTGGTTCTCCTGAGAGGGTCCAACTGGGGCACCTGATTCCAGAAGACTAGTTGGTGGTGTATGTTAGGACAGAGAGATAAGTGATGCTGTAGAACCCAGGCAGGAAAGCATTTCTGTTCTACCAACAATGTTCCGCAGCTGCAGAGAATGCCTTCCAGTGGAAGACACGAGGGAACCCACCTCAGGGGACCTTCACAGCATACTCTGGGCTTTTCTTCTTACTAGAGTCCACACAAATATGGGGAGTTTTGTGTGACCAGGCTGACCAAATATTCCCACCTTGAAGCTGTCTGTGGTGGAGATTGAAAGATGGGGTGGTTGCAACATGACCCCTGGAGACGTGCTAGGCATGGGCAGCTCTTCAGGCCTCTGGACTTGGTCCTTCTCAAAATGAGACCCAGCTTTCTTCAGTCTCAGAGCACAAGTGAATTTGATTGTGCATGACCTTAGACCCACTGTGCTTCCTGGCTGGCTTCAGTGTGGTTCTGATTCTGATTGCTTCCCCGACATCAGGCTCTTGTGAAGGACAGTCTCCTGTTAAACAAGAAGGGGGCTAAGTCTGACAGGATGCCCACTTTTGATGCCAGCACCAAGGAGGCTGAGGCAGGAGGATCAAGTTTGAAGCCACCCTGAGCATCCTAGAGAGACCCTGTCTCAATATAAAACAAAAAGAAGGCTAGGGGATAGCTCAGGAGAAGAGCACCCTGGGTCTCAGCCCCAGGGTCCTTCCCACCCTGACAAGGAAGAGCTGAAGGGGAGAGAGACTCAGGACAGGATCCAGGATCAGCCTGCCCCTGGAACCTGAGCACACCATGAGCTTTCTGCTTGAGAACTTGGTGTTTGGGAACACTGCACAACTAATAATCACTAGGATCCCTGCTGTTCTTAGTAAATTCCACAAACTCTGAGGGAGGAAGAACAGGAAGTGAGAATGAGCGAGCACCTGGGCCCCTCTGTTCCAGACACTCCCAACTGTGGTTTTCCCCTGAGTTCATATATGGTCCCTTTCCCTCCCCAGAAGCCTAGGCATCTCAGCCTCCTCTAAAACCCCAGCCCCAGGGGAACTCTGGGGGAAACAGGGGTATAATAACCACATGCCCCACTCTGTTGCACTGGTGAACCTTTGTGGGTCTGTGGTAGAGGGGTAGGCTCTGCCTTGTCAGGGGTGATCTTGCTTGAGGAGCCCTAGTGGCAAAGACAGATAGACGTCCTGTGGTGGACTTTCTTCCTGAGTACATCACAGGAACCTATGGGACTCCCAATAACAGGGCCAAAAATCTGGTACAACATGTCTGGGTTGAGTTCCAACAGGACAGTCATCAAGCAGTGTGCACCTGCCATGTAAGGGCTGGAGTGAGGGAGGGGAGAAGGAGAGAACCAGGGTTCCAAGGGCTAAGCATAAGAAAACAAGGGTTAGAGACAAGACCTGGGGTCCCTATATACAACATTGGACAAAGAGACCCCTGTCTTCAGCAGGGACTGTATGGGAAACTGAGGTTCTGTTTCCCAGTCTCCACAGTCAGATTTTGATCCAACTCTGATGCTAGACAACATCCCCAAACCAGTAATTCCTAGAGCTCAGAGACAATAGGGTCAGAAACAACTGTAGCCAGGTTCTTCAGACCTCTAACTGCAGCCAGTGGAGGCAGAGGTCATTAGGCTCAAATAAAGGTTACACTGGGGGACACAGCCAGTCCTGAGTGCCCCACACCCTCTCCAAGGCATTGGTAACCAAAACAGCTGTACCTGCCCTTCCCCCTAGGACATTATGACATCACAAACTGTATGGGAGTTAAGGAGGAAGACTGGGCTGGACACCACACACTGTTGAACACTTTTTCCAGACCACCATGGGGAGAGGACACTGGAGAGCAGAGGAGGCATGGGAGATTCCATGAGGGTACAGATTCACACAAAGGTCACATCAGGAGAGGAGACAAAAGTAGAAGAGTGAGTGTTACATTCATATGAGTACTAAGTACATAAACTGGCATGTGACCCAGGTCCCCAGGCCAGCATACACAATCTTCTGTGCCCTGTGGTTGAGTACTCCTCACCTAGCAGTTCTCAGTCTTCTCTGGGTCCTTTTTTTAAGCTCCTCTAATACACCATTGCTCAGGGTCTTCTGTGTCCCATGGGTGAATGCCCCTCTCCCACCAGTTCATTCCCCTCTCCATGTTGTGGGTGGGCAAATTTCACCCCCAAGCCCTCACTCTCCACTGAGCACTAGGCAACTTGGTTCTCTTTGAAAACTCTCTGGGTTAGCCCCATTCCAACTAATGTCAGTACAACATCTCAGGACTTACATGCATTTCCAGGCCAACATTATTGAGGAAACTTGGAGAATATGGATATTTTCTAAATTCAACAACCTCAATAGACCTTTGGTGCTGCCATACAGACATCCTCCTCACCATGCCTGAAAACACAAAATAATTTTAATGGTTGAAAATTCCAACTCATTAAACCAGTTGTAGTCCACATTTCTATACCTTTGCTCCAGTTGCTCAGCTCTTATGAGAGATGTAGCATATCCAAGATTTCTGCCTTCCCTCTGATGATTGGATGAAAAACATATGTTTAATAATTTTGAAGATCTTCTCTTACATGTCTCTGGCTGCTCTCTTCACCAGAGAGCAAACCTCCTAGCACATCTGGATCAGGTTCAATTCACACTTTCAAGGGAGAGCATGAAATGTGGCTAAGGACAACACCCCATTATCATGGGGGACTTATTTAGACCTTTTAAATAACACCATTCCCACCACCCCTGAGGTCGCTGATACATTGACCCAAAGGACACTCAAAAAAGTTCCAAAAGCTCTGAGGACTGTAGGTGAGAAATCCTCCCCCAAAATAACTCCATTTCCTCTGGATCCTGTGGTCAAACACCCCTCATCTAACTTGGTTCAGTCTTCTCTAGGTCCTGTCCTTAATCTCCCTTCCCCTATCATTGCTCAGGGTCTTCTGAATTCTGTAGGTGAGCACCCCTTTACCACCAGTGCTCAGTCCCCTCTGGTTATTGTGGATGGATACTCGTCAACTACCAGTCCCCACTCTCAAAAGAGCCATCGGCAACCTGTTTCCTTAGTGAACTCTCTGGGTGAGCCCCTTCCTGCTAATGTCACTGAAATACCTCTTGCTTTTTCTGTGTATACAGACCAAGATGACTGTAGAAACTTGGAAAGATCCTCAATAGGTCTTTGGTGCTGCCATGCAGACAGGTTCCTTACCAATACCTAAAAATGCAAGACAATTTTAATGGATATCAATTCTAACAGCACTGAGGATGTAGTGAGCCCCTTTCCTGCTATTGTCAGTATACCATCTCTGGTTTTATATTGTGTCGAGGCCAGCATGACTGTGGAAAGTGGAGAGATGTGGATACTTCCTGTATTCAAAAACCTCAATAGGTCTTTGGAACTGCCAAGCAGAGTGGCTCCTCACCAATGCCTAAAAATTCAAGACAATTTTAATAAATGTCAGTTCCCACAGCACTGAAGACCTCATTCCACCAATCATAATCCAACATTTCCACACATAGTCCACCATTTCCACATATTTGTTCAAGTGGCTCAGTTTTCATAGGTGAGGTAGCATGCTCAGTATTACTAACACGTCTTTGAGCATTTGATGGAAAGTACATATTGAAGTATTTTCAGGATCTTCTCTGATATACCTGGCTGCTGTCTTTGGACAAGACAGAAAACATCCTAAGATTTCTGGGTCAGGCACAATGCACACCTTCAAAGAACAGTGTAAAATGTGACCATGTACAATTTCCCATCATCATGGAGTTCTTCAGAACTTTGATAAAGAACAACTTTCCCATACCCCTGAAGTAACTGAGAAATTTTCTCTTGAAAAGGGTCCAAGTGCTGTGAGTCATCTTGATGAGCACCATTCCCACAACATAGAAGAGTATCCTCTGGCTCCCCTGTCAAGAACCCCTCATCTAAATTTTCTCAGGCTTCTCTGGGTTCTGCCTTGAATCTTACCTCAACCATCATTGCTCAGGGTGCTTTGAAAACTGACCCTCTTCTAACATTGATCAGCCTTCTTTGATTTAGCTGCTAAGTTTGCCTAACCTAACCTTACTCAGTATCCTCTGGGTCCTGTGGGTGAGCCCCCTTCAACAAACAGTGCTCATTCTCCTCTGTTTCTTTTTTTTCTGTGCTACCTAACCATTCCTTGCTCATTGTACTGTGGATTCCTTGGTTGAGTGCCCCTCACCTAAGAGTGCACAGTATTCTCTCTGTCTTGTTTCAGGTTCCCCAAAGCAATCCTTGCTCACACTCCTCTGGGTCCTGTGGGTGAGCGCCACTCAAATTACAGTGCTCAATTTTCTCTGGGTCCTGTCCTTAATCTCCCTTTACACACCATTTCTCAGGGTCATCTGGACCCTGAGGTGAGTGCCCCTAGTACCCAAGTGCTCCATTTTCCCTGAATATTATTTTGGGAATGCCCCCTGTCCTCCAGTACTCTGTCTCTGCTGTGTCCTCTGGGTGAGAGCCCCTCATCCAGCAGTGTTCAATATGCTCTGGGACTTCTGGGTGAATGACCCTCAACCAGCAGTACTCAGTCTCCTCTTTTCCATGTGTTGAGTCCCTGTAGCCAATCTATTATTACCCTCTTTGGCTCATATGTGTGATCACATGTATCTTAACATTCCTCAGCTTTTCCTGGGTTCTGTCTTAACCTCACATACCCCATCATTACTCATGGTCTTCTGAGTCCTGTGGTGAGCACTCCTCTCCCACAAGTGCTCAGACTTTTCTGGGTCCTCTCTTAATCTACCCTCCTACACCATTTTTTAGGATTGCCTGAGTCCTGTGAGATAGCACCCCTCTCATGACAATGCTGAGTTCCCTGTGGGTATTTTGGGTGGGTGGGTACACTTATACTATTAGTGCTCCCTCTACACTGAGAATTAGTCAATCCAGTTCTATTAGTGAATTCTGTGGGTAAGTCCCCTTCTGGTTAATGTCAGTGCACCATCTCTGCCCTTATCTGAATGTCCAGGCCAAAACTCCTGTGCAAACTTAGAGAGATGTTTATACTTCCTTTTTCCAACAACTTCAATAGGCCTTTGGTGTTATATGCAGACAGGCTCCTCACCTATGCCTGAAGTTCCAAGACAATTTATAGGCTGTCAATTCCCAGAGCACTGAGGACCTCTTTCCACCACACATCATTCACCATTTCCACAACCTTGCTCAAGTGGCTAGGGGCTGAGGTCTAATGGGTGATATATCCTGACCCATATTTCTGACATCTTTCTGAACAGCAGATGGAAATCATATATTTAAGTATTTTCAGGATCTTTTCTGATATGTCACTGGCTGCTCTCTTTTGAAAAGAGAGAAAGCCTCATTGGACCTATGAGACAAGAACAATGCACAACTTCAAGCAACAGTTTGAAATGTGAAAAAGGACAATTTCACATCATTATGGGACCTTCAAAATGAGATCTTTCCCACCATATCTGAGGTCACTGAAACTTTGGCACAAGGGATACTCTAAAATGCTCCAAAAACTCGGATCCCTATAGGTTAGAACCCCACTTCCAAAAGACCTTGGTGTCCTCTGGTTCTTAGAGTCAAGCACACCTCATTTATCTTTGTTCTCTCTTCTCTGGGTTCTGCCCTAACCTCTCAACCACCACTACTCAGGATCTTTCCTGTCCTCTGGGTAAGAGCCCCTCTCCCATGAGTGCTCAGTCCCCTGTGGGTGTTTTGGGAAGGCAAAATTCTGCCACCAGGGCTGACTCTCCACTAAGCCCTAGGCAACTTGATTCTCTTAGTGAAATCTCTGGGTGAATCCCATTCCAGCTAATATCAGTGCACCATCTCAGGCCTTATCTGCATATCAAGCCAAAACTACTGTGGAAACTTAGAGAGATGTGGGTATTTCCTCCTATTAACAACCTCAGTAGGCCTTTGCTGCTGCCTTGCATCAGGCTCCTCACCAATGCCTGAAAACCATAGACAGTTTTAATAGATTTCTATTCCTATAGCACTCATGAACCTGTTCCACCACTCATCGTCCACCATTGCCACATCACTGCTTAAGTGACTGAGTTCTAATGAGTGATGTAGCATCCCCAGGATATCTCACATTTTTCTGAACAGTGGAAGAAAATCATGTACTTCAGTATTTTCACCATCTTCTGATATACTGCTGACTGCTCTGTTTTGACAAGAGAGGAAGCATCCTAGGACTTCTCAGTAAGGCATACCTTTGAGGGACAGTGTGAAATGTAGCTAGGGACAATTTCCCATCATTTTTAAAATTTATATTTATTGTAAACAAATGGGATACATCTTGTTTCTCTGTGCATGAAGTAGAGGCGTACCAATTGTGTAATCATACATTTACCTAGGGCAATAATTTTTTATTCATTCTGTTATTTTTTCCTTCCCCCACCCCTCCCACCCCTCTTTTCCCTCTAGTCTCTCCTTCTGCCATCCTTGCCTCCCTCCCAATCCCCATTATGTATCATCATTCGCTTATCGGCAAAATCATTCGTCCTCTGGTTTTTTGAGATTGGCTTATCTCACTTAGCATGATATTCTCCATTTTCATCCATTTGCCTGCAAATGCCATAATTTTATTATTCTTTATGACTGAGTAATAAAACCTACCTCAGATTCCATCCCACTCCAATTAGAATGGCGATTATCAAGAATACAAGCAACAATAGGTGTTGTGGATGACATGAGGAAAAAGGTACACTCATACATTGCTGGTGGGGTTGCAAATCAGTGCAGTGGATTTCCACACTGGAAATCCTCATCAGTTTCCTTATCAATTCATCAATTGAAGGGCGTCTAGGTTGGTTCCACAATCTGGCTATTGTGAATTGAACAGCTATGAACATCAATGTAGCTGTATCTCTGTAGTATGCTGATTTTAAGTTCTCTGGGTATAGGCTAAGGAGTGGGATAGCTGGGTCCAATGGTGGTTCCATTCCAAGTTTCTAAGGAATATCCACACTGCTTTCCAGTGTGGAAATCCACTGCACTGATTTGCAACCCCACCAGCAATGTGTGAGTGTACCTTTTTCCCCACGTCATCCCCAACACCTATTGTTGCTTGTATTCTTGATAATCGCCATTCTAATTGGAGTGAGATAGAATCTGAGGGTAGTTTTGATTGGTATTTCTCTTATTACTAGAGATGTTGAACATTTTTTCATATATCTGTTGATTGCTTGTAGATCTTCTTCTATGAAGAGTCTGTTCATTTCCTTAGACCATTTGTTGATTAGGTTATTTGTATTCTTGGTGTAGAGTTTTTGAGTTCTTTATATATTCCGGAAATTAGTGCTCTATCTGAAGTATGAGTGGCAAAGATTTCTCCCACTCTGTAAACTCTCTTCACATTGCTGATAGTTTTCTTTGCTGAGAGAAAGCTTTTTAGTTTGAATCTATCCCAGTTATTGATTCTTGCTTTTATTTCTTGTACTATGGGAGTCCTGTTAAGGAAGCCTGATCCTAAGCTGACATGTTGAAGATTTGGACCTACTTTTTCTGCTATAAGATGCAAGGTCTCTGTTCTGATTCCAAGGTCCTTGATCCACTGTGAGTTGAGTTTTGTGCAGGGTGAAGAGATAGGGGTTTAATTTCATTCTGTTGCATATGGATTTCCAGTTTTCCCAGCACCATTTGTTGAAGAGGCTTTCTTTTCTCCATTGCATATTTTTGCCCCTTTGTCTAGTATAAGAAAATTGTATTTATTTGGGCAGTGTCCATGTCCTCTATTCTGTACCAGTAATCAACCCATCTGTTTTGGTACCAATACCATGCCATTTTTGTTACTACTGCTTTGTAGTATAATTGAAGTTCTGTAATTGCAATACCCCCTGCTTCACTCTTCCTGCTAAGGATTGCTTTAGCTATTCTGGGTTTCTTATTCTTCCAGATGAATTTCATAATTACTTGTTCTATTTCTGTAAGGTATGTCATTAGGATTTTAATTGGAGTTGCATTGAATCTGCATAGCACTTTTGATAGTATGGCCATTTTGACAATATTAATTCTGCCTATCCAAGAACATGGGAGATCATTCCATCTTCTAATGTTTTCTTTAATTTCTTTCTGTAGTGTTGTAGTTCTCATTGTAGAGGTCTTCCACCTCTTTTGTTAGATTGATTCCCAAATATTTTATTTTTTTCGAGGCTATTGTGAATGGGGTAGCTTTCCTAACTTCTCTTTCTGAAGATTCATCACTTATCTTAAAAATGCATTAGATTTATGAGCATTGATTTTATATCCTACTACTTTGCTGAATTCCTACGAGTTCTAAAAGATTTCTGGTGGAATTTCCTGGTTCCTCTAAATATATAATCATGTCATCAGTGAACAGGTATAGTTTGAGTTCTTTTCCTATTCATATCCCTTTAATTTCTTTGGCTTGTCTAATTGCTCTGGCTAGAGTTTCAAGGATGATATTGAATAGAAGTGGCAAAAGAGGGCATCCCTGCCTTGTTCCAGGTTTTAGGGGGAATGCTTTCAGTTTTTCTCCGTTTAGAATGATATTGACTATGGGCTTAGCATAGGTTGCTTTTACAATGTTAAGGAATGTTCCCACTATCTCTATTTTTTCTATTGTTTTGAGCATAAAGGGATGCTGTATTTTATCAAAGTGCTTTTTCTGCATCTATCCAAATAATCATGTAATTCTTGACTTTAAGTCTGTTGATATGGTGAATTACCTTTTTTACTTTTCTGATGTTGAACCAACCTTACATCCCTGGGATAAAACCCACTTGATCATGGTTCACTATCTTTTTAATATATTTTTGTATGTGATTTGCTAAAATTTTGTTGAGAATTTTTGCATCAATGTTCATTAAGGATATTGGTCTGAAATTTTCTTTCTTCAATGTGTCTCTGTCTGGTTTAGGTATCAGGGTGATATTGGCTTCCTAGAATCAGTTTGGGAGGATTCCCTCCTCTTCTATTTCATGGAATACTTTGAGAAGTATTGGAATGAGCTCTTCTTTAAAGGTTTTGTAGAACTTGATGAAGAACTCATCTGGTCCCGGACTTTTCTTTGTTGTTAGGCTTTTGATGACTACTTCTATTTCATTACTTGAAATTAATCTATTTAAATTGTTTGTGTCCTCCTGGTTCAGTTTATATAATTCATATGTCTCTAGAAACCTGTTGATGTCTTCAAGATGTTCTATTTTGTTGGAGTATAGATTTTCAAAATAACTTCTGATTATATTTTGTATTTCACTAGTGTCTATAGTGATATTTCCTTGTTCATTCTGAATTTTAGTAATTTGGGTTTTCTCTCTCCTTTTCTTTGTTACTGTGGCTAAGTGTTTATCAATTTTGTTTATTTTTTCAAAGAACCAACTATTTATTTTGTCAATTTTTAGGTTGTTTCTTTTGTTTCAATTTCATCGATTTCAGTTCTGATTTTAACTATTTCCTGTCTTCTACTACTTTTGGTGTTTCTCTGTTCTTCTTTTTCTAGGGCTTTAAGGTCATTTATTTGTTGATTTTTTCTTGTTTTTTTGAATGCACTTCATGAAATAAATTTTCCTCTAAGTACTGCTTTCATAGTGTCCCAGAGATTTTGATATGATGTATCTTTGTTCTTGTTTGCCTCTAAGAATTTTTTTATTTCCCCCTCATGTCTTCTGTTTTCCATTTATCATTGAATAGCATATTATTTAATTTCCAGGTGTTGGAGTAGTTTCTGTTTTTTATTCTGTCATTTATTTCTAATTTCAATCCATTATGATCTGATAGAATACAAGGTAGTATCTCTATCTTGTATTTACTAACAGTACCTTTGTGGCATAATATATGGTCTATTTTAGAGAAGGATCCATGTGCTGCTGAGAAGAAAGTGTATTCACTCTTTGTTGGATGGTATATTCTATATATGTCCATTAAGTCTAAATTATTAATTGTGTTATTGAGATCTATGGTTTCTTTGTTCAATTTTTGTTTGGAAGATCTGTTCAGTGGTGAGAGAAGTGTGTTAAAGTCACCTAGTACTATTGTGTTGTGGTCTATTTGATTTCTGGAATTGAGAAGGACTTATTTGACATACATGGATGAGCCACTGTTTGGGGCACAGATATTTATGATGGTTATGTCTTGCTGATTTATGCTTCCCTTAAACAGTATGAAATATCCATCTTCATCCCATCTGTCTAACTTTGGCTTGAAGTCCACATTATCTGATATGAAGATGAATACTCTGGCTTTTCTGCTGAGTCTATGTTCATGGTATGTTTTTTCCCATCCTTTCACCTTTAGTCTGTGGGTATCTCTTTCTATGAGATTTGTCTCTGGAAGGCAGCACATTGTTGGATCTTTCTTCTTAATCCGATCTGCCAGTCTATGTCTTTTGTTTGATGAGTTCCGGCCAATAACATTTAGGGTTATTATTGAGATATGATTTGTATTCCCGGTCATTTGACTCATATTTGTTTTTTGACATGACTTGGTTTCACCTTTATTTGGCTATTCCTTTAGGGTAGTTCCTCCCTTTGCTGATTTACATCATTGTTTTTCATCTCTTCCTCATGGAATATTTTGCTGAGAATGTTCTGTAGTGCCAGCTTTCTTTATGTAAATTCTTTTAGCTTTTGTTTATCATGGAAGGATTTTATTTCATCGTCAAATCTGAAGGTAAGTTTTGTTGGGTATAGGATTCACAGTTGGCATCCATTTTCTTTCAGAGCTTGAAAAATGTTGTTCCAGGCCCTTCTAGCTTTAGGGTCTGGGTTGAAAAATCTGCTTCTTATTGGTTTCCCCCTGAATGTAATTTTATTCTTTTCTCTCACAGTCTTTAAACTTCTGTCTTTATTTTGTATGTTAGGTATTTTCATTATAATTTGCCTTGGTGTGGGTCTGTTGTAATTTTGTGTATTTGGAGTCCTATAAGCCTCTTGTACTTGATTTTCCACTTCATTCTTCAGATGTGGGAAAATTTCTGATATTATTTTATTGAATAGATTGTTCATTCCTTTGATTTGTTTTCTCTGTGCCTTCCCTCAATCCCATAATTCTTAAATTGGCCTTTTCATGATATCCCTAATTCTTGTAGATTCTGTTCATTGATTCTTACCATCTTCTAGATGGCAGGGAAGGTAAAGTAAAACAGTTGAATTCCACCAGGCTAACAGGGGACCAATGTTGGAGAAGGATACTTGCAAGCTGACTGATGAACCAATAGCTAGCTAGGATGTTCACAGATTGACAAGTGGTTGGGAGGTGGGCAAAATGACTGTAACTGATGGGCGGGGGAGCAGCTTTATACATTACAGCCTGGATTGGTCTTCTCTGGGCTGCTCTATTTTACCTGTGGGTGCCTCCTGATAAGTTGCCATATGGGACTGGTGTGAGGACCAAGTCAATATCTAAAAATGTTGCCACTCTGGACATTTTTGTGCCTTAAACCTTTGAAGATCTGGACACATCCAAAAATAATATTGGTCTCTTGCACATGTTCCTTAACATGGGCTAAACAAGGGAATTTCTTTAGAATATGGGTGCCTGATTACCAGAGTTCTACATTCTTTTGGGTTCTAGTGCTAATAAACCATCATTTCTTCAAAGTTTAATTACCTGGGCCTCGTTCCATAATAAAACCTCTCAAAGTTTCCTTTGGAGTACTGATTTGTCATATCCTCAACAATCCAAATTATACAAACAGGGATGGCCTTTCAGTCCCTTGGGAATTTGTCAATGCACTATTGCCCACTTTGGTGGAGGCTCATAGGAAGTCCTGCAGGTACCCTGGAGATTTGAATCTGGATGGCAACTTTAGAACTTTATTTTCCTCTAAGTGAGTTTAATCTATATCTTGATCCTGCATTCTGGCTGAATGTAGAAAATCACAATCATTTCAGAGTATAACTTTTAGAGAGCTAAACTCCTGGGCTCACTGCTTCACTGGTGAGAAATATCTCCAGTGGTCACATTATGGCAGCCTTGCACAAACCTAGGTCAAACTGGTTGCCCAACCAAGTTCCAGGCCAATCACCTGGATATCAATCAGTGGTCACTCAACTGCCTCTACAAAACCTACAAAGGCACTGCCCACATGTGCATCCTTAATTGCAGTTGAACACTCTATGCTTTTCAAGGGAAAAAAAGAGCATCTTGAACTACTCACCCTGGCCTGCTTGCCTTGATGCAAACAGAACTGACTTGCTTCAAACAGGAACTCTGTGTGCTATCTTGCTCCCCAAGTTTCTATGATGCTAAAAGTCACATGAGAAGAGGTTTCAAGTTGGCGGACTAGAGGGCGGCTGCATTTCATGTTGCTCCAGGACGCAGGATTCAAAAGAAGAGATAGTGAGAGACTTGGTACAACTCAAAGCCGCCGGGTGAGTCTCTCCCGTTGGGGAGGTGTCCCGGATGGGGCGGTAGCCCTGGAACGCAAGGAACTTTGTGAAGTAGAGTTGCTCGGCGAGACGCCCCTCCCCCCACTGGAGCAGTAAACACGGACAACTGGGATCATCGTAGAGGAGGCGGCTCAGCACAGTGCTTGGACACGGAGCAACCACTGGGGCTCCGGGCAGCTGCCTGAGGAGGAGGAGCACGGCAACCTGTTTAGACTCAGAGCGATCGCTTCTGAACACCGGGGGGTTTCCCGGAGGAAAAGAAGCACAGCGGGTCGCTTGGTCTAGGAGTGACTGCATCAGAGCCACAGGCGGTTGCCAGAGGAGGAGCTGCGTGGCAAGCTGTTTGGACCCAGAATGACCGCTTCTGAACACTAGGGGGTTGCCCGGAGGAAGAGGAGAAGCGCAGCGGGTCGCTTGGTCTAGGAGTGACTGCATCAGAGCCACAGGTGGTTGCCAGAGGAGGAGGCGAGTGGTGAGTTGTCTGGACACAAAGTGACCACTCCTGAACACCCGGGGGGCTACCCCGAGGAGGAGGAGGAACAGGGTGGGTCACTTGGACTCGGAGTGACTGCCTAGGGCTACGGGCGGTTGGCGGGAAGAGGAGACGCGAAGTGAGTTGCTTGAACTCCTAGTGACTGTGTCTGAAACTGGGTGGCTGTCCAGAGGAGGAGGTGTGTGGCGGGTCTCTGGGTCTCAGAGCTATTGTACGGGGCTCCAGGTGGCGGCTCAGAGGAGGGGCTGCATAGCCAGGCGATTAGGTGCAGAGTAGGGTCCCAGGAGCTAGGTGGCTTCTTGCTGGAAGAGCCACACAGAGACACGCCTAGGGGCGGAGCGAAGTTTCCAGGACTGCGGGCAGATTCCCTGAGGAGGGGCAGCCTAAGGAGACTCGTGTGTGAAGGGTGAGGCTCCCAGGCCCAGGAGGTAGGTCCGGGCACCTGGGAATATTGCAGAGGAAGGCAGTCCAGCCCAGGCGGTAATTGTAGATTGAGGGGAACCTCCAGAAGGGGAACTGACCAGCGAGACCTCCCACTGGGTGAGTCTTCCCTACGGGTGAGGTTTTCCCACAAGGTCGGGAAAACCAGAGACAAAGGAACAAACAGGCCATGCCTCAGCCTGCAGCCTAGTTCCCCTTTGGATGACCATTGGTCAACAAGTGGAGGCACCTCTGCTCACTATCAGAGAATATACCCCACCTGAGGGTCACCACCCCTAGAAAAGCAGCTTCCTTGTGGAGCACCGCATTATCAACTTCCTCCAAGACTGCAGGCTACTGAAGGATAAGAGGGGATATACTAGCAATCTTCAGGGATATTATAAGTCAATAGAGGAAATCTGCAATATCTTAATGACCCACTGATTTCTGAACAGTATGAGAAAACAAGGGAAGAAAATGCCCCAAACAAATCTAGATGTTACATCAATAAATCCAACGACAGCATGGCAGAAGAAATGACAGAAAGGGAGTTCAGAATGTACATAATTAAAATGATCAGGGAAGCAAACGATGAGATGAAAGAGCAAATGCAGGCATTGAATGATGAGATGAAAGAGCAAATGCAGGCATTGAATGATAGCACCAATCGACAGTTAAAAGAGCAAATACAGGAAGCAAAAGATCATTTCAATAAAGAGTTAGAGATATTGAAAAAAAACCAAACAGAAATCCTTGAAATGAAGGAAACAATAAACCAAATTAAGAACTCCATAGAAAGCACAACCAATAGGATAGAACATCTGGAAGACAGAACCTCAGATATTGAAGACAAAATATTTAACCTTGAAAACAAAGTTGAACAAACAGAGAAGATGGTAAGAAATCATGAACAGAATCTCCAAGAACTATAGGATATCATGAAAAGGCCAAATTTGAGAATTATTGGGATTGAGGAAGGCTTAGAGAAAAAAACCAAAGGAATGAACAATCTATTCAATGAAATAATATCAGAAAATTTCCCAAATCTGAAGAATGAAATGGAAAATCAAGTTCAAGAGGCTTATAGGACTCCAAATACACAAAATTACAACAGACTCACACCAAGACACATTATAATGAAAATACCTAACATACAAAATAAAGACAGAATTTTAAAGGCTGTGAGAGAGAAGAACCAAATTACATTCAGGGGGAATCAATACAGATATCCTCAGATTTTTTAATCCAGACCCTAAAAGCTAGAAGGGCCTGGAACAACATTTTTCAAGCTCTGAAAGAAAATGGATGCAACCAAGAATCTTATACCCAGCAATACTTACCTTCAAATTTGATGATGAAATAAAACAATTCCATGATAAACAAAAGGTAAAAGAATTTACAGAAAGAAAGCCAGCATTACAGAACATTCTCAGCAAAATATTCCATGAGGAAGAGATAAAACACAAAGAAGCAAATCAGCAAAGGGAGGAATTATCCTAAAGGAACTGTCAAATAAAGGAGGAACCAAGATGTGTCAAAAAATAAATAAATAAATAAATAAATAAAATTTTAAATATGAACCAAATGACCGGGAAAATTTATTTCATGGAGCGCATTTAATAAAAGAAGTAAAACTCAACCAATAAACAACCTAACACTACAGCTCAAAGCCCTAGAAAAAGAAGAACAGACCAATACCAAAAGTAGTAGAAGACAGGAAATAGTTAAACTGAGAGCTGAAATCAATGAAATTGAAACAAAAGAAACAATACAAAAAATTGACAAAATAAATAGTTGGTTCTTCGAAAAAATTAACAAAATTGATAAACCTTTAGCCACACTAACAAAGAGAAGATGAGAGAAAACCCAAATTACTAAAATTCGGAATGAACAAGGAAATATCACAACAGACACGACTGAAATACAAAACATAATTAGAAGCTATTTTGAAAATCTATACTCCAACAAAATAGAAATTTTGAAGACATCAACAGGTTTCTAGAGACATATGAATTGCCTAAACTGAACAAGGAGGACATACACAATTTAAATAGACCAATTTCAAGTAATGAAATAGATGAAGTCATCAAAAGCTTACCAACAAAAAAAGTCCAGGACCAGATGGGTTTTCAGCAGAGTTCTACAAAACCTTTAAAGAAGAGCTCATTCCAATACTTCTCAAAGTATTCCATAAAATAGAAGAGGAGGGAACCCTCCCAAACTCATTCTATGAAGACAATATCACCCTAATACCTAAACCAGACAGAGACACATCGAGGAAAGAAAATTTCAGACCAATATCCTTAATGAACATCGACGCAAAAATTCTCAACAAAATTTTAGCAAATCGCATACAAAAACATATTAAAAAGATAGTGCGCCATGATCAAGGGGGTTTCATCCCAGGGATGCAAGGTTGGTTCAACATCAGGAAATCAATAAATGTAATTCACCATATCAATAGACTTAAAGTCAAGAATCACATGATTATTTTGATAGATGCAGAAGAAAAAGCATTTGATAAAATACAGCACCCCTTCATGCTCAAAACACTAGAAAAAATAGGGATAGTGGGAACATTCCTTAACATTGTAAAGGTCATCTATGCTAAGCCCATGGCTAATATCATTCTAAATTGTGAAATACTGAAAGCATTCCCCCTTAAAACTGGAACAAGGCAGGGATGCCCTCTTTCATCACTTCTTTTCAATATCATCCTTGAAATTCTAGCCAGAGCAATTAGACAGACCAAAGAAATTAAAGGGATACGAATAGGAAAAGAAGAACTCAAACTATCCCTGTTTGCTGATGATATGATTAAATGCTTAGAGGAACCAGGAAATTCCACCAGAAAACTTTCAGATCTCATAAGTGAATTCAGTAAAGTAGCAGGATATAAGATCAATGCACATAAATCTAAGGCATTTTTATACATAAGTGATGAATCTTCAGAAAGAGAAATTAGGAAATCTACCCCATTCACAATAGCATCGAAAAAAATAAAATACTTGGGAATCAATCTCACAAAAGAGGTGAAAGACCTCTACAGTGAGAACTACAGAACACTGAAGAAAGAAATTAAAGAAAACCTCAGAAGATGGAAAGATCTCCCATGTACTTGGATAGGAAGAATTAATATTGTCAAAATGGCCATACTACCAAAAGTGCTATACAGATTCAATGCAATTCCAATTAAAATCCCAATGAAGTACCTTACAGAAATAGAGCAAGAAATTATGAAATTCACCTGGAAGAATAAAAAACCCAGAATATCTAAAGCAATCCTCAGTAGAAAGAGTGAAGCAGGGGGTATCGCAATACCAGATCTTCAACTCTACTACAAAGAATAGTAACAAAAACAGCATGGTATTGGTACCAAAATAGAAAGGTGGATCAATGGTACAGAATAGAGGACATGGACACAAACCCAAATAAATATAATTTTATCATACTAGACAAAGGGGCCAAAAATATGCAATGAAGAAAAGATAGCCTCTTCAACAAATGGTGCTGGGAGAATTAGAAATCCATATGCAACAGAATGAAACTAAACCCATATCTCTCACCCTACACAAAACTCAACTCAAAATGGATTAAGGACCTCGGAATCAGACCAGAGACCCTGCATCTTATAGAAGAAAAAGTAGGTCCAGAGCTTCAACATGTCGGCTTAGGACCAGACTTCCTCAACAGGACTCCCATAGCACAAGAAATAAAAGCAAGAATCAATAACTGGGATAGATTCAAACTAAAAAGCTTTCTCCCAGCAAAGTATCAGCAATGCAAAGAAAGAGCCTACAGAGTGGGAGAAAATCTTTGCAAATCATACTTCAGATAGAGCACTAATCTCCAGAATCTATAAAGAACTCAAAAAAATCTACACCAAGAATGCAAATAATCCAATCAACAAATGGCTAAGGTAATGAAGACACTTCACAGAAGATCTACAAGCAATCAACAAACATATGGAAAAATGTTCAACATCTCTAGTAATAAGAGAAATGCAAATCAAAACCACCCTAAGATTCCATCTCACCCCAATTAGAATGGCGATTATCAAGAATACAAGCAACAACAGGTGTTGGCGAGGACGTGGGGTGAAAGGTACAGTCATACATTGCTGGTGGGGATGCAAATTAGTGCAGCCACTCTGGAAAGCAGTGTGGATACTCCTTAGAAAACTTGGAATGGAACCACCATTTGACCCAGCTATCCCACTCCTTGGCCTATACCCAAAGGACTTAAAATCAGCATATTACAGAGATACAGCCACATCAATGTTCATAGCTGCTCAGTTCACAATAGCCAGATTGTGGAACCAACCTAGATGTCCTTCAATTGATGAATGGATAAAGAAACTCTGGTATATATATACAATGGAATATTACTCAGCCATAAAGAATGATAAAATTATGGCATTTGCAGGCAAATGGATGAAACTGGAGAATATCATGCTAAGTGAGATAAGCCAATCTCAAAAAACCAAAGGATGAATGATATCGCTAATAAGTGGATGATGACACATAATGGGGGGTGGGAGGTGTTAGTGTTAGGGTTAGAGTTAGGGTTAGGGAGGGGGAAAGAATGGAGGAAGGAAGGACTGTATAGAGGGAAAAGAGGGGTGGGAGGGGTGGGGGTAGGGAAAAAATAACAAAATGAATCAAACAGCATTACCCTATGTAAATTTATGATTACACAAATGGTATGCCTTTACGCCATGTACAAACAGAGAAACAACATGTATCCCATTTGTTTACAATAAAATAAAAAAAAGTCACATGATACAGAGAATATTCATTGTTAAAAGATTTTTATAACTGTGTAAATAACTCCATAGATGTGCCAATAAATATATAAATACTGTCCCTGAACCACTAAAATGCATCCTTCTTCTCCTTGTCATAGTTAAATGTGGGAGACTTTGAGACTCCCTGCTCCCAGGGATCTCTACGACTTTGATGAATGGGAATGGTGGATGTAGTTCTCTCTGCTCCTCTGTGCAGCACATAGAATATCTACCTTCCTCTCAGTCTCTGACAATTTTGGTAGCCTCCACTGAGTTAGAGATTCAGATATATTGTAATGCACCTAAAGAGATTTTATCATCAGGCTATGATGACATTGATTTGATTCTACATTCCTTATCAGTAACTTTTATTTTTGCTTTTCGGTAATAGCATCCAAGGTAATTTAGTGACAAGATGTGCTCCACTTATGAAAAGGGAAAAATGATTCTTTTAAAGGATTCACTGGGAAACTTAAGGCACATTCCCAGGATTCCATTAATGCCCAGTACACAATTGTATAAAATGCAGTGGAATGAGAAGATGGAAGGGAGCCAGGAGCAGAAGAGAAAATGCAACATGGTGGGGCTAGGAGTCACAATTTCCCCCATGAAGTGTAGGCTAAAAGGATCCAGGCCTAGTTTTCAGGTTTTGGTGAGAAGAGTTAGGCCATTTTCTTAGCTAAGGCCATTTTCCTAAAGGCCATTTTCCTAGTGAAACCAAGCTTAGACTGTTAAGAAGTGGACCCAAGATCCTCCAAGCCATGGCATGCCATGTGCTTCTGGGAGTCACAACTTGACATCAGTACAGTCTTGGCTTATTGAGCTTCCTTTAATGTAACCATCCCTATCATGTACATCAGATCAGGTGTTGTGCTGACCGCTAGTACAGACATTTGACCATGGCAGACAGGACCTGCTCTCTCCTAGGATTTTCTCACCAGTTCAAGTATCAGTATCAACAAGAAGCAATGACAGTAAGAAAACCATGACTATAATTTTATCCAGTGTTAACAAGCAGCATGTCTATCTTCCTATATTTGTACACACTGACCCACAAGCTCAATAGTGCCACAATAGTTGCATGACCTTCAAATAATGTGCTTAAGATATACAGCAACAGATAACACAATAGTAATCTTTTCATACACACAATTTTCTGTTTTTTTACATTTGAGTATTATTTGAGTTAATAAACCATCCATATTTTTAAACCATTATTATTAAATTTGCATAAGAGCTTGCAGAACAGTTGTACCATGGTTGACCCAGCCCTATTTTTCCTTTTTAATATTTGGGTTCCTCCTAGTTTTTAGCAATCACAAATATACTATGTAAAATATAAAATTGTTACCCAAAAGAATAAAATCAAACAGTAAGAGAAGAGAAAGAATTTTTTGTTAGGGGAGTATTTCTCTTCTCTCCCATCATTATCTCACAAGAACAGTCTTCCTTGGACTCCTATTTCTTTGGCACAAACTCTGCCCTTAAATTGTTTGGACCTTTGTCTCTTCAGCCTCCTTGTGTCTCTCATGCCTACTCACCTCTCCTCCTGTTATAGTTGTGTTGAATCTGGGCAGGTATGAAGGAGACCCGCTTCTGGTCAACACTCACCAGCACTGGGAGAGCAGCCAGAAGTGGACAGACTGAAGCACATTTAAGAAACAAGATTGAGCAGTAGTGAGCAGAGAGGCCACCTATGAGAGAAAAGGGCTCAGGCCACAGCGTACCTTCTCTAAGACACAGTAACTCCATATTGCTTTTTGAGAAAGATGAAATTTAATCTCTGTGCACCATCTGCTTTGAGCTTCCCCATGCACAGGATGGGAAGTCTTGGAGTCTTCAGGATGAGAGTAGGGTGGGGTAAGGCTGTTTACATCTTTTTAGGTGTCCCAAGTCTCTTATTTCTAGTTCTATAAGAGCATTACTATGTATCAGGTCATATGGTTCATCTCCCAGGTGAGAGAATGCTATTTTGTCAACAAGATCATACCACAGAGACTAGATTATTCTAGGGAGAAGGATTTGCAACTCTCTATACTTGGAGATATAAGCTCAATGTAATTTGGGTTGGAAATATTCTCAGTTGAATAAATGATAAACTTGTGTCAGGAATCAGGGAATATTGATTCAATACAGTTTTGTTTCTGATACTTGCACAAGATAGGAAGACAAGGGCCCTCAGGACTGACTTTCTTCTCTGTACCGTGAACCACTTTCTCCCATGCTCTCAAAGACCTTTTTATTTTGGAGTTGTTGATTTCTTGTCTTCCCACAGAGTTTAGTCTTTGGTAGACATTTGAGCAGCTGTTGACAGAAGGACAGTAGGCGAAGATGTGACTGTGCTAAACCAGGTACACTCTGGCTTCCTGCAGACACTATGAAAACATGGTTTCTACTTGCCAGAGCCCTTAACTGTAATAATCGTGAAAGAGGTAAATTGGGAGCCATGATATAACTAAAATGTCAGGCACAAAGGTGCTGGAAGGCACCACATCCACTGAATATTATATGTCTGCAAGTGTATGTGGTCAGAAACTAAGGAAGCAATGGCCAGAACCATGAACCTGGTGATAGGCTACATTTGGGATAGAATATTCTGGACTCCTCATTGAGAAGAGCTAGGACATTCCTCAACTTGCTCTCAGAGTGCAAGGGAGATGGAAGGCATGCCTGGAAAATTGCTTGTGGCAGAGGATCATAGGGTTCATTTGTGTTCTGGTGTGACTTGGTTGCTCTAATTCTTCACACTATGCCTGAAGACCCTACCTCAGATGCAGGGTGATTTTGAAAGTGCACAAATGGATATTTTTATTTGAGGCAAGTAGTACTCATTTTGATTGGCAATTGCCATAAACGGTTGAGATTTTAAATATGTTTTTGTAAGTGTAACAGGCAAACTGAACTAAGAAAAATAAATAAACAAAAAGTATTACAAGTTCCAAAATTGCAAAGATTACATAAAAATAAATATGTCTGGAAACGTCTACAAGATATGAGTGGTAGGAATCCTCCCAATCTCAGTAACAAACTGACTAGTGCAGAATCTCTGTGAGGTGGGCCTAGGTTGTCTTCATCCTTCTGCTTCTCCTCTTCCTTCTCTAGGCCTATACAATCTTCTTGTACATAAGGGACACTAGCAATGAACTGGGAAGCCATGATTAATTCAAAACATCACTTTGGAGAGTACATTTGACTTCATATTCTGGCTATACCACTTTCAAGACCAATGGCTTTGGGCAGGAGGTTTGTCTCCCCCTAGGCCCTGGTCTTTTCATTTGTGAAATGGAGATGTCCTGGTTCCTGGGTTTTTGGACAGTGCCATGAACTGAAAAAGATGGAGACTTCCTAACTCTGTGGTGGAAACAACTGTTTCCCTGCAAATCAGAGGGGTGTCTGTCCACAGAGTTTTATCTCTGCCCAGTATCCATTTTCTCTTTCTCCATAAGTAACTCCTCTTTTTTTCTGGAATACCCTCTTCCCCTCTGCATTTCATCCCAGGTGGGTGAGTAGGGGAGTTGATCAGGCCTAAGAAGTCAGAGTATAGAAGCCCTCGGAACAAGGAAGCACTTCCCTGTTGATTTGAGCTCATCCAGATTGTTCCAGAGGCCCACAAATGACTGTTAAGAAATGAGTATGAAAAGCTTACTGCCATCTTGGGTCTCCAGGGGAGGCCAGAAAAAGGAAGGGGAACTGAGAGATAAAAAGAGAGTGGATCACAGAAAACAGCTTGTGGCTACATTCAGAACTCCCCACAGGGTTTTTACTTGTAAAACAAATCCCACACACACAAACCTATGCCTATGTTAGTTTGAGTTGGTGTTGATTTTCTGTCATTTGAAGCAAAAAGTGATGACTGACCTACTGCTTGTCACAATTCCCTTTCTTTTGCAGCAGTGAAGGGACAAAAGAATGGTAACAAGGAACAACAGAACATTAAATCTCTCCAAAAGTCAAATAACCTAATTAATAAATGGGCAAATAAACTAAACAGACACTTCTTAAAAGAAGAAATACAAATGACCAAGAAACACGAAAAATTGTCCAACAGTACTACCAATTAGGGAAATGCAAATCAAAACTCCACTGAGATTTCATCTCACACCAGTCAGAACTATAGTCAGCATAATAAATGCTTCAGAGGACATGGAGAAAAAGGAGCATTTTGATACTATTGGGGGACTGTAAATTAATACAACCACTTGGAGATGATATGGAGGCTTCTCAAAATCTAGGCTTAAAAGCACCATATGATCCAGCTATATAATTCTGCACTATTTATCCTGAGGAAATGAAGTCATCATGCTACATACACTCCTATAAACCTTGATTATAGCAGTACAATTCACAATAGCCAACAATAAAACCAGCCTAGGTGCACATCAATACATCAATGAATGAATGTATGAAGAAAATGTTATATATATATATATATATATATATATATATATATATATATATATATAATGTAGTTTTATTCATCCATGAAGAAAATGTTATTTACACACACACACATACAAAATGATTTTTATTCATCCAAAAAGAAAACTGAAATTATGTCTTTGAGGGAAGATGGATGGAACTAGAGACCATAATGTTAAGTGGAATAAGTCACTCAGAAGTTTAAGGGTCATATTTCATATATGGAAGCTAGAGAGGAAAAGGAAAAGAAAGTAGGGGGTATATCTTCTAAAAATTAAAGGAAGATTAGTAGAGGAATGAGACCAAGGTTTGGGAAGTAGGGAGAGAGGGGTGAAGTGCTGTGGAATGATTTTGACCAAATTATATTGTCATCCAATATATATATATGTTCACATATAAATATGTAATAACAAATCCCACTATTATATACAACTGAGTTCACATGCATGAATACACACACACACACACATACACACACATGCTCATGCAATAAACAGTCAAGGAAGTCATGCCCTTCAGAGTCAGGAAAGACCCGATGTCAAAGAAACAGAGGACCAGCAGTAAATGGCATAGTTAACAAAGCACTTTTCGATCCCCAGAAAGGAAGAAATTGTAACTCTGCAGGTGCTCCTAGCAAGTCTGCTCTCTCATCCCTCCAGGCCAGGACCTGTGTTTATGGTGTTCCAGATCACTTGGTTCACAGACACCAAACAGACTCTTGGGTGACTGCCCAGAATCAGTACTCTTTGTTTTAACGCATTTCAATTTGAAATAGAACTTTCCAGTTTGAAATAAAGCTGGGTAATCAGAGCATAGAATGCAAATTACCTGCAACAGACCTTAATCTGTCTTAATCCTTAATCTGTCTTAATCCTTAATCTGTCTCCCAGAGATGTCTGCCTGGAGCAAGCTCAGGATGCTTGGAACAAGGACAGACTTCTCAGAGAAAAGAGAGTTTTAGGCAGACTTTGAAAGATATTTTTTTCTCACTGGAGCTAATATTTTCTCTGATGGCAATTTGGAAGGGAAAAATGAAGCACTGCACAGACCTCTGTGGAATATGCAAGTTCAGAAGTCAACAGGATTTCCTTTCAGCTCGCAAAAGGCCTTCTCAGGTCATCAGTTCCAGCATGGGCCAGTGGATTCAAGTGACCTTGCATGTTAATGTGTGTGTGTATTTACATGCACATGCTGGTCAAGTGCTCTTTGACTCACTGTGCATGTTTGGGATAGAGGAGTAGGAAAGACTACATTCTCAATTGGAGGTTACTGCTTAGAAGGAACCTTGCCTGATATTCAAGAAGAAACATCTGGCTTGACATCAACAACAGGATTTGGACAGGAAAACTTTTGGAAGAATGGTCAAACTCTTTGACAGGTAAGCTGTAGTGTGAGGATCAGGTCCAATTTAGTATTTCTCCTGCCCCCAAGCTTTAAGTTTGAGAATAGGCTGTCTCCCTCTTCCCCTTGCATTTTTTTCCTTTTCTTCCTTCCTCACCTACTATGAGACACTCACTGTGCCTGAAGCATTGGGACAAAATGATGAACTAGAAAAGAACCAGTGCCTTCCTGGGTAGTATTTATGTTCTAGACCAGGATTTCTGAACCTCAGCATGATTAACATGAAATACCAGATGCTTCTTTGTGTTGAGGAGTTTCCCTGTTCATAATGATATGTTTAATAACACACCTGAACAATGCTTAGCATTGTCCCCTGCAAGTTTTGAAAATCAAAAATGCCCATAGACAGGCCCAATGTGCTGTGGGTAACCATTAACCCTGGTTGTAACCATTGCCCTGGTTGACAACTAACCACTGAGGCAAACAGCTATGCTCACACCTGCAGTACAATTACCACAACTGCCTCTGTGCCTACATGGATTCTATTCAGGAATCTGCTACTGCTCACAGAGTCTGCTTTAGTGGGACTTGCACTGGGTGTTTGTACATGCCTGTTGTGGAACAGTAATTAATCAGAGACTTCCAAATAAATCTCTGGTCAAGAGAGGCTCAAACTTAATATCCCATGATATTACCATGAAGGTTACCATGGAGGCATTACAGTGACCTTAAAAGTGAGTGGAGGTATTTGCAAATAAATCAGATTAAAATGGCCTCCCCTGTTATTCCTTTTCAGCTTTTCCTTTACCCCGAAATAAATGCAGGATGAAAGAATGAATCTGTGGCAGAGCAGGCCTGCATTCTGAATTTTTTTTTTTTTTGCATAAAATTCCAAGTCCTTCTGTATCTCTATAGCTCCTTAAGTAGAAAGCAGAGTGTAAATGTTTTTCTTTGTGCCTAATAAAGGGGTGAGCCTCAGCTTTTACCAAATGTTTGACCCTATCTGACACTTGTTGAAGGCATATATGTCTGTTTCCCATGGCATCTCACAGAAGGGTACCATCTGATTCCAGAATCGAGTACAGAAGTTCCTGTCAACACCCTTGCTTGTTCATCCCTGTGCTCCACTCTACAGTGTTGACAGGTAAATTAATAAATCTGTTATGATTCAGATATGAATTGTCTTCCAAAATCTCATGTGTGAGACAATGCAAGAAAATTAAGTGGTGAAATTATTGGGATATGAGTTTTAACCTTGTCAGTGGATTGCTCACTTGAATGAAATAACTGTTCTTTTTAATGAACAATCCTTTCCTATTCTCCTGAAGTAGGGAGTGTTATTAAGTGTGGGATAGGGAGTTCTTCCAGCAGTCTCCCTGTGCATGAGTATAGATATTGCATTCTTTCTTATCAGACTGAGGTTTTGTGGCTTCCTTTCTTCCATGGCAATTCTCAAGGAGGTAACTGCTTCTCTGGTGTTCTCTCATGGCTCCTTGCAGATTAATGGTGCAGCGCTAATTATACTGTTCCGTAGGTGGCACCCTCATTTTTCTTATATATTCTGTAAAACTGTGACTTCCTAGATAAGACAGAATAAGTCTTTATGTATGAGTTTATTGCTGAGTGAAAAATAAAGGGCTGTCTGTTTAGCTAAGTATTTCCCAAGAATCAGATCAAAAATGTTAGATTGGGGCTATGGTGTTGGGTAGTGGAATAGTGAGTTTCAGATACTATCAAATTCAAATGTACCAAAAGTGTAAAATCTTCAAGAATTCCATGTAAATAAGAGGAGGGAGAAAAATAGTAATTACAGAAACAACAAAACCTGTCTTTCAACTAGTCCACATGGACATAACTTTGATAGTTTCCATTATTTTATTTTTAGATGAAATAATTTTATTTTAGACATGCAAGAAAAGCTACTTCAGGATCTGATAATTTAAAGCAAGTAGCTGTATACAGATAAGAAAAGCAACAACATGTTATAGGTCAGCACACTGCAACCAAAGCAAAGAGACATGAGAGAATACATATTTATGCAGCACTAAAACAAAATGAAAAAGTTAGTGCAGGGTAGGGGGAGGGATGGAGAGAAAAGTCAAAATGAAACATCAGAGTTTCCCAATGCTTCAAATGTAGTGCACTACAGTAAGAATGGTAAGAATAGAAATAACAGATCTGTATACCTGCCTAATACAAAGTTTTCTGATAGAACTTCTTCCAATGGTAAACCAGTTTGAGTATCTTCTGTAGTGACTGAACTCAGGCTTTAAACTCTCTAGATACAAAAATAATAATAATATTGTACATTCCCTTTTAAAATAATTTACATTAAAAGTTTTACTAAAATCATATACTGTAGTGACTAATGTTAAAATTTTATGTATTCTGAAACATAAAACTATATTTAACAAAGTGCTAAATATTTAAATGAAGACTTCACATATTGGAAAAACTTTAGGAAAATGTAAACATTTACGGGGCTGCATATTGGAACATAATCTTTTGGGGACTGATAACTCCTGCATCCCATAAAACTGGCTAGTTGTGGGTGGGGTGGAGCAGTGTAGCTAGATAACTCATTTATTGCCAGCATTGTCCAGATATGACTCAGGTAGCTGTCACCATGAAACTCTGAAACTTTGAGAATGTTTTTGAACACCCCTAGGACACTGTTATAATAACTGCAATGCAGAAATCCTGAAGCCCTAAGAATGTGGTTGGAATTGATGTGCTGGGCAAGCATATACATCCCTCTGGAAAACTGTGCAGTCACAGATTTCTTGGATTTGAACTTTATGATTTAGGATGCTGTACTGTGGGTTAGTTATGTTAATTAAAAAAAAAATAAAGTCATTACCTGAGTTTTTCTGCAGTCTTAAAAAGAATACTTAGACTTAAACAGAACAACAGTTCACATATTTAGCATTTCACATTTGTATAACTTATGAATTAACATTTGTACAAACCCTGGTTTTGTAATTGCTAAGGCATGACATGTCAGGTTATTTGAATATAATTACATTTTAAGGTAACCGTGATCACAAAATATCTGTTTTAAATAAAGGATTATATATTATTTGAAAGTACTCAAATGATGCCTTAATCTGAACCATACATTGCAGGTACTTGAAGTTTTTAATTATAAGGTGTGGGGATATTTGGGGGAAAAAAATGAATGGAGGGGTTGGAGTGGCCCTAACTAATCACTGAGTGATATTCACAGCAGGTTTCATTTATGAGATATCCTTATTTTTAATATTCCAGAGTGGCTGCAAAGTGAAAAACAATCCAATAAACATATCTTGTTTAAAAAAATATATGAATATTTAAGTATTGAGACTGTATTAGAAATTTTGAACTATGTAAATAAGCTCAGTATTGATAAGTGGAAAGGAGTATCACTGAGCAATGTATAGTGCAGGAAAGACATTTCTGACACAGCTTTCTGAGAGTTCTTAAAGATATTGATCAATATCCTTATATAGCAAAAATGTGATTCAATAAATATGGCAGCACAAAATTTTCTTTTTAAAAAATTTTAGTTGTTAATAGACTTTTATTTTATTTATGTATATGTGATACAGAGAATAAACTCAGTGCCTCACACATGCTAGACAGGTACACTACCACTGAGCCACAACCTCAGTTCCAAAATTTAATAACAAAAGAAAAGAGAGAAATCTCAAATTACTAAAATTCATAATGAAAATTAAATAACACAACAGGCAACACTGAAATACAGATGATAGAAAAAATTTTGAAAGTCTATACTGTAATAAAATAGGAAAACATGAAGACATCAACAAATTTCCAGAGAAATATGACTGACCTATGCAAATTAATGCAGGAGGACACAAAAAAATTAAACACATCAATTTCAGGTAATGAAATAGAGTATGCCACCAAAAGTCTACCACCCAAAAATCCTAGGACCAGATGGATTCTCAGCCAACTCCTTCTCGACCCTCCTTCTCAAAACAAGATTTTACACCAATATTTCTCAAATTATTGCATGAAACAGAGAAGGAGGGAACACTTCCAAACTCATTCTATAATCCTAGTTTCACCATGATAACAAAACTATACAAAGATATATAAAGTAAAGAAAACTTCATTGTATATATATGCCACAGTTTCTTTATCCATTCATCAATTGAATGACATCTGGTTGGAGGGAAAAGAGGGGTGGGTGGGATGGGGGGGAAGGGGGAAAAAATGGCAGAATGAATCAAACAACATTGCCCTGTGTAAATTTATGATTACACGAATGGTATGTCTTTACTCCATGTAAAGAGAATCAAAATGTATCCCATTTGTTTACAATAAATAAAAAAAAAGAAAACTTCAGACAAATATTTCTGATGAACATAGAGACAAAAATTCTAAATAGAATACGGGCAAAATGCATACAAAAGCATATTAAAAAGATAGAGCATCACGATCAAGTCAGGTTGATGCCAGGAATATAAGGGGATTCAACATACAGAAATCAAAAATGTAATTCATCACATCAATAAACTTACACACACTAACCTCATGATTATCACAATAGGTGAAAGAAAAGCAGTTGAGAAAATTCAGTATGCATTTATGCTCAAAATATAAAATAAAGTAGGGAGAGTAAGAACATTCCTCAACGTTGTAAATGCTATATATGCTAAAACCAAGACCACTATAATTCTAAATGGAGAAAATTTTAAATTATTTCTGCTAGGAACTGGAACAAGACAGGGATGCAGTTTTTTACCTCTTCATTTCAACATTGCACTTGAAACACTAGCTGCAGTAATTGAAAAATGGAAAGAAATTAAAGAAGTATTAATAGGAAAAGAAGAACTTAAACTATCTCTATTTGCCAATGACATGATTCTATATTTAGAAGACCCAAAAACTCCACCAGAAAGCTTCTAGAATTCATTAAGAAATTCAGCAAATTAGAAGGATATAAAATTAATACCAATAAACCAATTTTGTTCCTATACATCGGTTGATGAATCATCTGAAAAAAAATTAGGAAACTATTCAATTCATGATAGCCTCATAAAATACTTTGGTATCAATCCAACAAACAGGGTGAAAGACTTCTACAATGAAAGCTACAGAATACTAAAGAAAGTAGTCGAGGAAGACATTAGAAGGTTGAAAGACTGCCTATGTTCTTGAATAGGTAGAATAAATATGCCAAAATGACCCTACTACCAAAAGTAATATAGAGATTTAATTCAAATCCTATAAAAATTCCAATAATTTTCTTCATAGAAATAGAAAAGTCAATCATAAAATTTATTTGGAAAAACAAGTGACTCTGAATAACTAAAGCAATCCTTAGTTAGAAAAATGAAGGAGGATGCATAACAATATCACACCTTAAGTTATACTACAGAGATATAGTAACAAAACCAACTTGGTATTGGCACCAAAGCAGACATAAAGGCAAACAGAACAGAATAGAAGTCAAAGAAACAAACCTAAATATATGCAGGTACCTCATACTTTAAAAAAGTGATAGACACACACACACACTGAAGAAAGATAGACTTTTTATCACATGATGCTGGTAAACTGGAAATTCCTATATAGTAGAGTAAAATTTAACCCATATCCCTCAACCTACTGAAAGCTCATATCATTGTAGGTCAAGGACCTAGATATTAGACCAGAGATTCTTTGCCTAGTAGAATAAATTTTAGCCTAAATTGTCCACCATTTCAGCTTAGAAATGGACTTCCTCGAGAAGATTTCTAAAACACAAGAAGTAAAATCAAGAATCAATAAATGGGGGCTGGGGAGATAGCTCAGCTTGTAGAGTGCTTGCCTCACAAGCTCAAGGCCGTGAGTTCAATCCCCAGTACCACAAAAAAATAAATAAATAAATCAACAAACGGGATGGCATCAAAGTAAAAATGTTCAACAGCAAAGAAAATAAGAATGTGCACAGAATGCCTACAGAATGGGAGAAATCTTTGCCACCTGCACTTCACATAGAGCATTAATATCTAGGATATAATAAGAACTCAAAAAACAACACACACACGCGCACACACACGCGCCCACACACACACACACACACACGCGCGCGCCCACACACACACACACACACACACACAATAACCCAACCATTAAATGAGCAAAGGAACTTAGGAGGCACTTCAAGGAAGAAATACAAATTGTCAACAAATAGGAAAACATGTTCAATAGCTCCAAAATTTAAGGAAATGCAAATTAAAACTACAATGAGATTCCATCCAACTTCAGTCAGAAAGGCAATTATCAAGAATACAAGTAATAATAAATGTTAGTGAAAATGTGGGGGGAAATTTTCACTCATACTTTGCTGGTGGTACTGCAAATTGGTGCAACCAGTCTAGAAAGCACCATGGAGTTTCCTCAGAAAACCTGGAATGGAATGATCATTTGACCTACTTATCCCACTCATCAGTATATATCCAAAGAATTTAAGATCAGTATACTACAGTGATTCAGTCACATCAATTCTTATAGGAGCTCACTTCTCAAGAGTTTAGCTAAGAGACCATGCTAGGTGCCCCTGAACAGATGAATGGATAAAGAAAATGTAGTATATATGCACAATAGAATATTATTCTGCCATAAAGAAGAATGAAATTATGGCATTTGGCAGTAAATGGAAAGAACTACAGATTATCATGCTAAATAAAAAAAATCCAGGTTCAAAAAAACCTAAGGTCAAATATTCTTTATCATATGTGGATGCTAACACACAATAAGGGATCAGGAGAAAATAACAAGTTTACTGGATTAGACAAAGGGGAATATTACTGTGTGTGTGTGTGTGTGTGTGTGTGTGTGTGTGTGTGTGTGATTCACTGCATAAAAAGATTTAAGTACAAATTTACCTGATTATCTCAACAGATGCAGAAAATCCTTTTGAAAATATCCAGCACCAATCAATGTTTAAAATTCTAGAGAAACTAGTGATAGAAAGAAATTTTTTCAGTATTGTAAAAACTGTGTATGAGAAAGCCAATACCAACCTCAAACTGAATACAGAAAAAATAAAGCATTTCCTCTAAAAACAAGAATAAAACAAGGATATAAACTGTCACCACCCATGTTCAACTTGAAATTCAAGTCAGAGCAATCAGACAAGAGAAGAAAACTAAGGGCATGCACATAAAAAAAAAGATGTCCACTTGTCTCTGCTGATGACATACGTCTTTATGTAGAAGATTTAAAATGCTATATTAGCACATTTCTAGCTGATAAACAAATTTACTAAAGAAGTTGTATACAAGAACAACATACATAAATTAATGGTATTCCTATATTGCAAGAATAAACCTACTGCAAAAGAAATTGGGAAAAATATCTCAATCACAATACCCTAAAAAAATACTTAAGAAAAAAAAAATCTAACCTGGGAGGTGAAAGACATGAACAATGAAAACTACAGAACACTGAAGGAAAAAATGGAAGAAGACCTTAGCAGTTGGAAATAGTTCCCATGTTTTTAAATAAGCAGAATTAATATTATCAAAAGTTTTATACTACTGAGAGCAGTAAACAGATTCAATACAGTAGCAATGAAACTATCAATAGCATTCTCCACAACACACAGTGACAAAAAAGCAGTTCTAAAATTTATTTCAATAAATAAGAGACAGAGAAGAGCCAAAGCAATTCTGAATTTAAAAAAGTGATGCTAAAAGCATCACAATAACAGATATCCATTTATGTTGTAGAGTTTTATTATAAAAACAGCATTCTTTTGGCACCAGAACAGACCTTAAGATCAATGGTATATAAAACAGAAAAATCCACATAGATAGAATGACCTGATATGTGATAAAAGTGCCAAAATTATAGGGTGGAGAAAATGAAACTTTTTAACAAATGGTGCTCTGAAAACTGGATATCCATACGTACAAAGAAATAAAACTTGATCCCTATTTCTCACCCTGCACCAATGCCAACTCCATTGAATCAAGGACTTAGAAATTAAAGTAAAAGTTGTATGCTTAAAGATAATGAAGGCCCAATACTCCAACATATTGACATGAGCATCAACTTTCTTAACAAGGCTTCAAAAGCACAAGAAATAAAACCAAGAATCAATAAGTGGAATGAAATCAAATTTGAAAACTTCTGTACAGTAAAGGAAATAACAATGTGAAGAGAGAGCCTACCAGTGATAAAATCTTTTCCACCTACTCCTCAGACATGAAATTAATATACAGATTTAAAAAAGAACTTAAAAAAAGAACCTCCCCAATTAATAAATGGGCAAAAATCTAATCAGACATTTCTTCAAAATAAGAAATACAGATGCCCAACATATATATGAAAGCATATTCAATAGGTCTATCAATCAGTGAAATGCAAATCAAAACTACATGGAGGAAAACATCTATTATTGTGCCCTTGCTCTTTTTCTATACTTCAATGAAATTATTAAATTCAAAAAGAACTAAATGAAGATTTTTATCTCACTCCACTTACAATAGCATTTATCAAGAACAATGTGGGAATCCACATAATAGACAGAATATTTGGTTGTAGAAGGGAAGAATAAAAGTTTATTAGATTAGAGAAAGGAGGATTAAGGGAAAGGAGGTGGATGGGAATAAGACAGACAGTAGAATTAAACAGATATTACTTTCTTATGTTTCTATATGAATAAATGACCTGTGTAACTCCAATCATATACAGCACAAGAATGGGAAATCATATTCCATGTGTTATGTCAAACACACTCTACTGTCATGTATATCTAAAAAGAATTTTAAAACATAAGAAAAGGAATAAAGTGGAGTAAATGTCCACTTATGCAGTGTTGTTTGGACATCAAACTAGTATAACCATTCTGGAAAACTGTATGGCTATCCATTTCAAAACTTGGAATGGGAGCAACATCCAACCCAGTTGTCTCACTCTTCAATATATATCCAAGGATTAAAAATTAGCCTACTATAGAGACACAGCCATACCAGCATTTATAGCAACACAATCCACAATAACCAAATTACAGAACCAGCCCACATACCCATCAACAGACTAAGGGATAAAGATAATATGGTGTACATACATGATGGAGTTTTACTAAGTCACACAGAACAATGAAACAATGGTATTTGGTGGAAAATTGATGAAACTGAAGAACATGATTCTTTGTGAAATAAGTCAGACTCAGGAAGCCAAGGGTCAAATATTTCCCCTCATATGTGAATGGTAGATGAAATAATGAAAAAAGGGAGAATCCAATGAAAATAGTACAGTCATCTGTGGAGTAGAGAAAGGGAAGGAGGAAGAAAGAAAAAGTGGGATGAACAGTAGAATAAACAAACCAAACTCTCTTATATGCACATATGAATAAAGTACAGTGAAGTTAAATTTTATGTATATCTATAATATGCAGATTTAAAAAATCTATAAATAAAATTTTCCCGGGGTAGAGGATGCAAATGCCCCTGAGGCCCCTGCCACAGATGACCAGAGGTGTATTCTATGGGTGCCTCTGCTGCTCACGCCTACGCCAACCACCCGAGGTCTTTTACCCAGGTGCTCCTGCCGTAGGCACCACTACCACAGAACAGAGGTCTTCTCTTGGGGCAGGCTTGCCCCTGACACAACTGCCACAGGTGTTGTTGCTGCTGTTGTCGCTGTCACAGTCGCCATCACTTGGAGGTCTGCTGCTTTTGATGCCGACTGGTATCCTGGCCTACATGTTCACTGCTGACTCAACTACTGCTACCACTGACACCACTACCATCAAAGCCACTGCAACTCCCTGGAGGTCACCTGAAGGTTTCCACTCTGTATGCTGTTGCAGTTGCAGCTACAGCTGATGTCACTGCTACTGCTGCCTCAGTGCCCCACCTGCTACCATCACCACTGACATCTGCAGTTGCTGCTGACCCCCTGCTTGCTGCCATAGACTCCTGCTACTATCACTTCTACAATTGCCCAGAGGTCCATTGCCAAGGAGACACCAGGGTTGTTTGCACATGGCCACAACCATTTTGAGACACTGGCCAGAGCCTGAGGTTTCTTTGAGGCACCAGAATGTTTTGCTGCCACAGTCATATTGAATCGCATCTGTCTGGGGACTCTGGCCAGGACCTAGAGATTCAATGTCATGGTGCCTAGAGGTTTGGATGCAACTGGGGTCTTCCTCCAGGAAATGCAGGTTACTGCCATCTAGTTATTCTCTCTCTCAGGATTGCTCATCCCTGGTGGTTTCTTTCCAAATTCCAGTGGTATTGAGATCTTGTGATTGAAATGTGGCCAAATGCAGGACATCTGAGGCCCATATCGGTGAGATAGTGACTGGTTCATTCAGGGCCTGTCTGGGCCAGGCAGTCCTGTTGGAAGTCAGAGACAGGGCTGAGAAATGTTTGGATACTGGCAGAGACAGTTGTTCAATTTTCCACTGAGATTTATCTTATTTTTATTTCTTTCTTCTCTGGCATCTCTCTACACCACATTTGGAGCAAGATTTATATTTTTTTTGTGTGCATTAGTTTGTTGAAGACAGTGATATATGCATGGTGTTTTACAATTCTGTTGTATATTCTGTACATTCTTATAACACTGGAAAAACTAGGGATGGTAGGAACATACCTCAACATCATAAAAGTCATATTGCTAAAACAAAGAGCAACATGATTCTAAATGGAGAAAAATTGAAAGCATTCCCTCTTAAAACTGGAAAAAGAGAAGGATGCCCTCTTTCACCACTTTTATTCAACATTGTCCTTGAAACTCTAGCCAGAGCAATTACACAGAAAGAAATTAAAGGGATATATATACATAAATATATGTATATATATATGTAAAAAAGAATTCAAAGTATGACTCTGATGATGATATGATTCTATATTGGGAAGATTCAAAAAATTCCACCAATATCTTATGAAAGGAGTAAATGAATTCAGCAAAGTAGCAGAATATAAAATAAATATCCAGAAATCAAACACAGTTCTATACATCAGTAATAAATCCACTGAAGATGAAATAAAGAACACTACCTCGTTCACAATCACCTAAAAAAAAAAAAAAAAAAAACTATCCATTGGGAAAAAATCTTTGCTACCTGCTCCTCAGATAAGGTGTTAATTTCCAGAATAAGCAATAATTGTAAAAACTTAATGCCAAAAAGAAACCCAATCAGTAAATGGGCAAAGGAATTGAGGAGACACTTTATAGAAGAGGAAATACAAATGAGAAACAAATAAATAAAAAAATTTTTCAACATGTCTAGCAATCAGAATAATGCAAATTAAAACTGCACTGAGACTTCACATCACTTATAATGGCAACTTTCAAGAATACAAGTAACAATCAAGTTTGTGACCACACAGGAAAAAAAGTTCACTCATACATTGCTGGTAGGACTGCAAACTGGTGCAAGTGCCCTGAAAATAAGTATGGATATCCTAAAAAACTAAGAATGGATCCACCATTCTGTTATCCTAATCCTTGGTATATACCCAAAGGGTTCACATATGTGTATGTGTGTGTGTGTGTGTGTGTGTGTGTGTGTATCACAGTGAACTGCTTCATCAGTTACAACCACAAAGTGGGGTTCTAATTAAAGTAGAATATATTCCATGCTTGTACAATTATATCAAAGTGAATTTTACTGCCATAGCCAAAAAAAAAATTAATAAATAAGTAAATAAATAAATGATAAAATAATAAATGACATGGACCAATAAATACAAGAAAGACCAAGAGAATAGAGAAAAGCCAACAAGGGAATGAGGAGAAAATTTAATCGGGGAAAACCAGGGATAGAATTGGAGAAAATTATATTCTGTGCTTCTATAATTATGTCAAAATGAACCCTATTTTTATTTGTATTTGTAATTTTAATGTGCTAATCAAAATTTTTAAAAAGTAACCAGAATTCAACTGTAGTGGAAGCTTATCTTGATAAACATAAAATTCGAGTTGAATGTGGAGAAGAGAAAAGAGACTGGAGGAAATTAGAGAATGTAAAGAATGTGAGAGCTCAGTATTTTATACTTAAAGGAATCTGGATTCTACAAAGAAGAACTTAATGAAAAAAGGTCCATGATTTTCAGTGAATTTTCTAATACAATATGGCTGGAGATAGAGGGGAGAGGGCAATTACAACCCTTTTCCCAATAAAATTAGAAGACTATATCAATGGGGTGAATACTTTTGTAAATTGCCCACCAATATTGCATTTATTTCAGAAAAAAATGATGTTTGCTGTGAAAATAAAGATATGAATATCACAATTATGTATGCATGGTGGAAGGTTTATTTAAAGGAAGATTTTCTTAATACTAAGACTTAAAATCATGAAAAACATTAATGAAAATCAGTGTCATAAATTTGAAGCCAGAATTAAGGACAGGTAGTTAGTGTAGAAATAGGAAATCAGGTCAATTTGAGGAAATGAAGCCATGAAGCCATCTGCCTTTGGAAGTTGGAGACTGCCCCTGGAAGAATGGAATGTCAAGGATCTCCGGAGCCCATTGATTACCAAATTTACCTGCCTTTATCAAGGACTGCAAGTAAGGAGATGCTAATTAATGCCCCCTGGGCCCTTGCCTCCCTGAATCACCTTGGCCCTCCCCCTGCCCATGGCTTCTCACTTATGCAAAACCAGGCCTAGTCACGTAGGCAGGAAGGAGAGAGAGATAAGGGGGGAGAAAACTGGAGAACAAAAGAGACTTTAACCTATGAAAGATGTAGGGTGCACTCGCTTCTTGGGACTTTAGAACATCAGCCATGGCCCCCTTCTTCCTGCCGGGAGAAGTCTGTATTATTACCTTTAAATAAAACCTGCTTAATATGCTTGCCTTGGCGTGCTTCTCTAGTGTTCAATCTTCAACATTAGAAGGAGCAGAACTCGTCACCGGTAAACGGCGGTATCAATTTGACAGCTTTTTCCCTTTGATAAGTACATAAAATTTTACCATAAAGAAGATTACTATGCAGTGAATTTAAATAGAGTATGATACATTTTCATTTATGCTACAAGAATTATTTTGCAGAGACTAGGGGTATAGCTCAGTTGGTAGAGCGCTTGCCTTGCAAGCGCAAAAGAATTATTTTGCACACACATGAAGAATTTTTGAATTTCCTTTGGCATTCAGATGATGTCAGTCATTGATATATGTAAGGGAAGTGTCCTCCATCATCTCTGAAAGCTTATGCATTTTTTTTCTTCTTCAGTGCTTAGGCCCAAGTTTACTCATTTGTAAAAGGCAATGCCATTCTTCACAGGATCCCGCAGTTGGTTCAGACTGAGAAAGACAGATACAGAAATTCAGCTTTAACACTCATGCTTTTGCATTTTTTTTTCTTATATCATCTTCCTTTTGCACTTAAAGATTAGTTCGCTAAGGAGAGACATCTGTAGAGATTATGTTAGTTCTCACATTCTAATCAGCATCAGTACCCAGGAAGGCAATCACAACCTTCTGAAACACAGAGCTGACCACCTTTATCCAATGGGTATGTGAGGGAATATGCAGTGGAGTGTATTAGGAACCAGGACAGCACTACTTGGTTCTTTGACCTACAGTATTGCCTGTGTCTTTGACCTAGGGGATAGGAACCGAAGCAAGAAGGAACAATACTCCTACTGTATTGCTAATTGTTGCTGGTTATAGAGAAGTCATGCCTTTTGCTGATTTGTAAAACATTCTACTAAAACTCTATACTTAAAAAAAAAAAAAAAACACTGAAAACTTTGAAAGAAAAAAATGCTTCATCTGCCTGGAACTTTGGATCTTTGTGTTTGTGTGAAAATGTGTGCTCATGAAATGAAAATTCTTGCTGAATGAAGGTTCCCTGAAAAAGGAAAAGAAAACTAACCATTTTGTTCTGGGACACAGCAAGGTGGTTTGGTTTTAGCATGAACTTGTGCTGCATATTTTGAGGTACATGTTCCATGAGAAAAGGGCCTAGCAGGTTGGAAGTCATTGCACAGTCCTTTCATCACTGTGTGAAGAGTGCAGTGCCTTGAAGGTAGATCATTTCCCTTCCCTGGGGATATCCATGCCCTAAAAAAAGAAAAAACTATACATAGACTTGGGGCTGCAAATTGCCATGACTATTTTTATTACAAGATGAAATGGACTGCAGTTTTCTCCTTGGACTTTTGCTATAAAGAATATTTTGATGCCTGAATTACCTCCAAGTTTACTCTTAGAGACAATTGCATAAAGTGTATTTTTGTGGGGAGTGGGGAAAGTGGAAAAGATAAAGAAATATTTAAGAATCTGTTTTTTTTTAATTATTTTGCACATCAATTTGCATTATAGTTGAATCTAGTTTTCATCTGAAACATTTAAAGGTATTCTAATTTTACACGATGCCAAAGATATTCATTTAACTTTTTGAAATCTTTGTTCTCTGCTGGACTCAACTTATGATTTAAAGAATTTACCCTAACTATACAAAGGAATTGTAAGGATAAAATACATAAAATTTAGCAGTTAATATCATTTACACATTAGGAGGAAGCACTATATATATGCAGCATCACTCTTACTATTATCTAGCATGTCCATATGAAAAAGATATCTCATGGTTTTACTAATTATGTCAAAAGAGTGACTCAAGAGCATTGGGACTGGTATGCTTGATTTATACCTCCCTCTCTGAAGTTTATGTCCACAGGCAATAATCAGAAGGAAGAATGAGGAGGATTGGAAACACAGAAATAGGTGCAAAAATTAATTTACAAACTAGAAATGCTAAGCCCTGGAGATCTGCCCATGGTGTGACTTTTGTTCTCTTATTCTTCAATCAATTGCATCCTCCTTTACAGTACTTTTATATTTTGATCCTGGCAATTTTTTAGGTATATAGATTCAATTATTTTCTATTTATCTTCAAGTCTTAAACCTGAATGTTACTTTGTTAACACTTACTCTTCCATTCCACATGGTGCAGGCATGTAATAAAATTGTTCTAAATATTTACACATTATAGTACTTTTTAGGGTTGAAAAATGGCTTGTAGAATGGCAGTACACAAAATTTATTTGCAAGGTAGCTAAGACAAGTCCCAGGGTATTCAATAAGAGCTTATAATGAAGTTTGAAACTTCTGTAAGTAATTACTATGTACCTACTTTTACATGTATACTTCATATTAATGTTTTATTAGTATATTTATTTTTATTTTTTGACATACTTCATAGTCACTTATTCATTTTTAAAAAAATGATCAAAAGAAAAACATGAAATTCCATCAATGTTGCATTATGCTGTATATGTGATAGCTTTCTATATTCTAAGACTTAGCATTAGAATATATTGTAATACTTCATAGAAACATTTGGCTTTAAATTACACAGATCACTATAAACATTCTGGATTATTCAAGAGCGACACTGCCAGAAAGAGATGATAATATGGGATTATGCATATAATATGCATTACACAATGCCCAGCAGATAGTAAGCATTTTAAATTGATAACACATTGTAATCATTATTTTGTCATCATTTCAAGAGAACTAATAGTCAAAATTTTAAGTGAAATGTATCTGTTCAGTACACTGAATAAAATTATTTATCAAGAATTTTGTTATGTAAATATAAGCAAGATTTATCTCATTCACATGTGAACACAGCGTAATTTGTTAGGTTTCATTCCCCAGTACTGCCTCACTTCAACCCATACTCTGTTCCTTATCGGGTCCCCTCTGGCCGCAGAGAGAGACACGACAAATGTCTGAAGCTTTGGAAGTTTATTGTGCACAGTTTCTTTCCTACGCTTCTCTTACCCCTAGCTTCTGCGCACTCTCAGCTTCCCTTTTCCCAGCTCCTTCCACTCCCGCGTACTCCCTCCTTCCAGCTCCGCTCCCGCTGCTGCCGCGGCTGCCGTCGCCGCCGTCGCCACCGCCGTCGCCGCAGCTTCTTCCGCTCCGTTCGTTCCGTTTTTCCCCTCGCTCTCCCACCCACCAGGCTTATATACACTTCAATCAATCAGGGGAGAGTACACGAGATAAACGCGGACAGCTGCAGGCGCAGGATGGGTACACGAGGGGGCATGCTCTAGTCACATCGTTAACCAGCCAATTATTGGAATTCGCTGGTTGTTTACTGTATAGCTGGCCGCTTTTGGCTCAGCGTCAGGCGCCATCTTGACCATGTCTAAGGCCGGGGGCTCTAGAAACCCCAACAGTTCCTCTCTACATCTTTTCTCTACTCTATTGATCTCCCTAATATTTTCATGAGGGTCACCACCATTATTTCTTTCCTTTCCAACATCAGCATATGAGAGAACATTTAACCTCTATCTTGAACCAGGCTTATTTAACTTATCATGTTGTTCTACACCTCCACTCATTTGACAAACAAAAAATGAAATTCCATGCTTCTTTATGACTGTGCAGAACTCCATCATGCACTGTGTCATAAACTTGAGAAGACTGTCCTGTGTGTATACTATGAAGACCCAGCTAGAATGAAAATGTGTTTTTCCTGACTAGTCTATCCTTACATTAACTTCCATTATACTTCAATAACTGGAAGTACTTTTGGGTCATGAAAAGTGTTTATTAGGAAGATTTGCCTGCATGAGATATACTGGTAACTTCTGTTTCTGTTGACTTAGAATGTGAGGCCAAGGGACATGAGAAACATTGCACACAAAGGGAATTATATTCTTAACCCCTTATTTACAGGTGCTGTGGGGGTGTGCATTTAAGTAATAACTATATCATTTCCACCTCCAATTTTTAGATGCAAAAACTGTACATCTGGATAGAGGTCAAAGTAGATCTGGGAATTCAACTTTGACTTATCTGACTCCAAATTTCATAGGGCTTATTTTAAACAATTATTTTATATCACTTCTTGGTTTGAGGCAGTCACACTCGTTATTGTCTTCAAAGAAAAAATGTTTTGAAACAACTAATGACACTTTTCTGTTTCACATTCTTTTCACATATTCTACCAAATAGGATAGAACACATCGTATTTAGTAAACTCAAAGTTATAACTCAGATTTAAGTACAATATTACACTACAGTGATAAAGACATTGTCTTCCAGAATACCATGATTTGCAGTGTCAAAATAAATATTCCACTTCTCAAGTTATGAAAATGAAAAACATTGTTACTTTTTCTGTAAATTGAACTTTCATTTCTGAACTGAAGGATGTATTAGGACAAAATGTGTTTGGTGCAACACACATGGCAAAATTATAAGGTGCAAATTTATTGATGGAGGAATGTTTTGTGATGTTTTTAGAACTCCAAAGAGATGACTTCAACAATGACATTGGTTCTTGACAGCTTTTCTCATATCCTCAGAAAAGAAAGGTGTGCTCCTTTGTCGGGGTTTCCAGGACCCCCAGCCTTGGGCACAGTCAAGATGGCGCCTGACGCTGAGCCAAAAGCGGCCAGCTATACAGTAAACAACCAGCGAATTCCAATGATTGGCTAGTTAACGATGTGATTAGAGCATGCCCCCCTCGTGTACCTATTCTATGCCTGCAGCTGTCCGCGGTTTACCTCGTGTACCCCTCCCCTGATTGGTTAAAGTGTATATAAGCCTGGTGGGTGGGAGAGTAAGGGGGCGGAAGAAGCTGAGGGCGGAAGAAGCTGGGGGCGGAAGAAGCTGAGGGAGCGGAAGAAGCTGAGGGCGGAAGAAGCTGGGAGTGCGCAGAAGCTGAGAGAAGAAGCTGAGAGAAGAAGCTGAGAGAAGAGAAGCTGGGAGTGCGCGGAAGCTGGGAGTAAGAGAAGTGTAGGAGAGGGACTGTGCATAATAAACTTCCAAAGCTTCAGACGTTTGTCGTGTCTCTCTCTGCGGCCAGAGGGAACGCGATACTCCTTAAGCAAGACATTTCATTACAAAATTTGCAAATACAGGCAAGCCTCACTGTGCATAGGAAACTATGCAAAAAAGGGGTTAAAACAAGAATACAGATCACATAGGCTAGAATTTCAGTCCACACACCACCTTGCAGAGTGAAGACTCAGAAACAGGTAAAAATTAACATAGAATATTATTATTTTTCATTCATTGTCTCCATCACTCAATGAAAATCTAAAAATAAAAAAAATCTAAAAATAAAAGAAATACAGAAAATATAATTTGTCTGAAATTCTTCCCTGAAACAATTACAATGTATTTTTCATAGACAAATCATGCAGCATTTCACAGTACTCTAAACCAGGCCCCATAAGAATCTTTCTGATAAAATTAAAGTGCATCTTTTTTTTCCAGTAGAAAGACAGGAATACTGTCACTTGGAGAACCCAACCTTAGCAGTTGAGACTTCCAGATCTGTTCTGGGAATGTGTGCTGTGCTGCCCACCACATTCTCAGGTCAATTCCATTCCAAATGTGTTTCATTGGTACTCCTTTAATGTATATGACAAGCTGGTGGTTTTATATTATCCACTGTTCCCACTTTATAATTGATAAACAACTGTAAAGTGATCATCCATCAAAAACCATTTTAATAGAATCCAGAAATTTTCAAATATACAGATATGTGTAAAGTGTGTATTTGTGCATGTACAGATATCCATGACTATTGATTTTACTCTTTAAGAAATACTATGCTTGCAGAAATAAGGTATTCCAATTCTTCTTTAACAAAGAGCAGAGGCCTTTCTTCAGTACAGTGGGGTCACAGTGAGCATAATTGATAAGGATAAGTCACAAAAGACTGAAAAATATCAAAAGATTATTGGGTGGTCTCAGTGGGAAAATGTGGGAAGCCATCTTTATTTAGCAGAATCAGACTAGGTTGAGCCATGGGGCACAGATGCCCAGATTCTAGGAACTGCCAGGAAGCATGTGGTTCTGCATGGGAGTGGTTCCCTGACTCCTTCTGGTATATTCCCCCTCAAAAGAATGGCACCCCTAACTCTACCCTATCCTGTCTATTATAGAAGAAGCTCCTCCCAGTTCTTGTCTCCTTTACCTGTATATTATGAATAAATGAGAGTTGGGTGAGTTGTTGTAAGAGCCAAGAGCTGGTATGGTCAGACCCGTCAAGACCCTTCTCATTTAAAAAGAATGTTGGCTCTTGTGTGTTTATTGAGAAGATAAGTTTTTGGGGTAATTGAGTAATGTACATCCAACATCCTCCTCTGGCAGTTCATTCTTTTATTATTCACATGGGATGTGGCAGAGAGGACCCACACATTTGAAACCTGAACTGGGGCTGTTCAAGAGAATTTTAGAAGAAAGGAAAAAGGTAAGGTGTTGACCCCTTTCCATGGGAAGCACATGCATGTGAATAAGTTTAGTAGTAAGAAAGGAAAGGGAAATTAATTGTGTGATGTTAAGACTGGGGAATTCTTTCTACACAGATAGAAATAAAAATAGATCTATTCAGCTATATTCAATACTTAGCCAAAGTGAAAATTCAGTGGAAAGAATGCAACTCCTACAGTCCTTGAAATGTAAATAGAGACCTGGTTCCTTTAAATAATGCAGTCTTGATCAGGCAGGTCTGCCTGCATCTCTCTGACTTTATGAGACTGAGAACTAACTTGGCTTAGATAGGTGTAAAGGTTTAGAATCCTGATGAAGCCAGAATTAAGGACAGGTAGTTAGTGTAGAAATAGGGGATCAGGTCAAATCTAGGAAATGAAGCCTTGAAGCCATCTGCCTCTGGAAGTTGGAGGCTGCCCCTGGGAGAATGGAATGTCAAGGATCTCCAGAGCCTATTCATTATCAAATTTACCTGCCTTTATCAAAGACTGCAAGCATGGAGCTGCTAATTAATGCCCCCTGGGCCCTTATCTGCCTGAATCACCTTGGCCCTCCCCCTGCCCATGACTTTTCACTTAATGCAAAACCAGGCCTAGTCAAGTAGGCTGGAAGGATAGATAAGGGGGGAGAGAACTGGAGAACAAAAGAGACTTTAACCTATAAAAGTTGTAGGGTGTGCTCACTTCTGGGGACTTTAGAACATCAGCCATGGCCCCCTTCTCCCTCCCAGGAGAAGTCTGTATTATTACCTTTAAATAAAACCTGCTTAATATGCTTGCCTTGGGGTGCTTCTCTAGCATTCAAACTCCAACATTAGAAAGAGCAGAACTCATCACCGTTAAACGGTGATATGACTGAGAAGCAAAAGTCCTAATCAGAAATTCAAGGAAAAATCTCTAATTTAAAAAGGAGAAATTACTCTGTGACTTCCTAGTTTAAATATGTGTGTTCCTGCCATGGCTTCCAGTCCTCCAGAAACAGCATGGTTTCTGCTCCCTGGGGGAAGGATGGAAGCCTACAGAACATGGTTGCTCCCCTACTCAGGCAGAGCCCCTCAGGCAGGGCCAAGTCTCTTGATGAGAGGAGAAATAGCATGTGCATTGGAAGCACAATGACAGACTATGGAAATTTAGTTTGGACTGTAATAGAAAGTTACTTTTATTTGGACCAAGATGTTGATTTATGGACTTTGGGAGATTTAATCACTGGTCTTAGAAAGGATAATAATAACTTTAAATCTAAAATTCAGAAATATTCATCCTACAGGATGTCTTTGTGTTCTGGGGAATTGTTGGTTGATAAAAAAGAAGAAGTTTCAGAAACTAGCCCCACACATGTTTCTGTGAATAGAGGAACACCTGATAGTGGGGGCAAAGTTTCTATTCAGAGAACTGGAAGGCATTCAGATATAGAGGAAGATGAGTTAGCATGGGACCTCTGTAATTTAAAATTGAGAAGTCGGGTTCCAGTATGTCCTTTTGCTCTTAGGGAAGATAAATTGAATGGAGTTCAGACTACCTTGGATATGCTTACCGTATCAGGACAATTTGCTGATTTGGGACAATTGACTTATTTACAAACTTATGCACAAATAAGTGAATATGCACAAACAACATAGAGAGAATTACCTGCCAGAGAGGGAAAGCTCGAGACCCCAGCCAAATTCGGCAGGGGCCAGAGAAAAATTTTTCAAACTTTGTAACAACTAACTTAGAAAGTGGTGCCACAAGAATTTGGAGGTAGTCCTCACCTGTAGGAAAGCCCCTAGCTAAGGACTTAACAAAATTCATAGATAAAACACTTGTAATTGTTCTTCAATATGAAAATGACATTCTTTATGTGCTACCACACAAGAAATATATCAAGGTCATTACAAAGGCTTCTAGGGATAACTGGATACTGCAGGCCTTGGATTGGTGGTGAAAGACCCTAAGCCCCCCTGTCCAAGGAAGAACTCACGTAATCACTGGCTGCAAAAGCAAGAGGCAGTTTATTGGTTACACAGGCGCCTGCGGGTGCGCAGCAAAACCTCAGCCGGAGCTTCGGTTATGTGGCACACCGGGCTTTTTGGGGTACAGGTTTTTATAGGGTAAAGGGGCAGGTTTCGCGCGCGCGGTAAGCAACAGGTTTCCTATTGGTTATTTTGAATCCAGCACGTACACAGCACATAGGTTACTTGAAGGGTAAGGTTATTATATCCCAAAAAAATCCACAATTATCACTTGGTATTCTTGGTATTTTTATGGTTCCTGGTTCCCGCTTATCAGTTCCTGATTGTTCAGGCACTCCCTGGGACCCGATGATCTATGCTTTCCCAACCGCCCTATTCTTTCTTAACCTAGTTATCAGTTTAACGACCTCCAGGTAGGCCGTGCAACCTTACCAGGGGGGGGTTTGGTAGAGTGTCCTAGGTCATGGGTTTAAGACAAAGAGCTGGGGCCTTTCAGTGGGAATAGGAAATTAGCTAAGCCTCTTTACAGCCTCCTTAAAAAACTCTACACCAAGGAACAACTGCCCTGATGTGAGAACCAATACATACTGAAGGTTTTTAAAATATCAAAAAGGGGCTTTACTTCAAGCCCCTGTTCTCAGCTTACCTAAGGAACAAGATATAACCGGTTTTTCACTGAGAGAAAAATACCCTAAACATATCCATCCAAAAGTGCTGAATAGACAGCCATGGACAAATCAGGCCAATAGTCAATGGCTTATCTCAGTAAGGAGATTAGTATAGTAACTTCATTCTCAAAAGTAATAGAAAATAAGGTGTCATAATTTTCTTTGTCATCCAAACCTGTCCTAAAAATAAAAATGGTTAAAATGCCTGTCTCATCAAATTTTTGCTGGAACCAATAATCTTTCTTTTAGTTCCTTACTGGTCTCAATGAAGGCTTACATTGAAATGTGAATGGAAGAATCTGCAGGCTCACTAGGACACAACTCAGACCCAAGAAAAAAATTTTAAAAAGGGAAACAAAAGATTTTCAAAAGTTGATAAAAGATCTTCTGATTGAGCTTTTTGGCGGATTTATCTTTTGCTTTTTAGGGATGATTTTAAAGGTGAATAACAATTATCAGGACAAAAGTCAGTGACCCAAATTATTTTGAATTTTTTCTTTTTATATCTTAAATTCTTAGACAAATTAAATCTATGTTTAATGTATGTTCATTGCTGTGTAGCTTCACTTACAATTAATTATAAAAATTTCCTTTTTTCACTGATCTATAAATGTATACACACTATGAGTACATTTACATGATTTCAAATTTTATTTACAGTTCAAGGAGGATGCTCACATTTAAAATTAAAATAACAATGGATTTATATAACCTTAATTCATGTGAATTAATGAAATTTGATTCATATAGGGCATAACAACTAAAAATTTTAAAAAGGCTTCTTTATACTTATTTACTCACATTTCCTGGTAAAAAACCTTTTAATTCACAATTTTTCCAGGTGGTCAAATAAATAATAAATTGTTATATTCTATAATATTTAAGATGTTTATTCCTTGTTTCTAACATTTTATTTAAACAGAAAAGAAATTATTAATATTATTATTTACATTTTTTGATATCTTGATTTTTGCAATTAAGATTAAATAAATTTAATTTGAGGTGAATAAAATTATCTATGCTTTTATTACAGGAGATACTTAATTGATTTACAAGAATGAGATGCTAAAAGATCTACTAAGTGTAAAAACATCAAATACTCCTAACTAAAATATATATGAATATTACACATATTTTAATTTGGTTAATAAAAGGTCTAAAATTCCTTTATTCTCTTTTTTTCTCATTAAGAACCAAGATACTAGCTCTTAAACTATCAGGTATAATATGCACGTGCCTAAAACCTTTTTTTAACCTTATAAAATAGAAAGATATAGCATGTTGAATAAATTAAAACAAAATTTGCACAAAACAATTTTCTAAATATTTACATGTAATTAAATTGGCTATATAAAATTTGATATATACATTTAAATTGGCTATATATAATTAACACAATCAGCTAAGGTAATTAAGAGATTTTATTCTTACTAAAAGATAGAAGAAAAAGAAAATACTTAAAACATTAATTTCTCATCCTAATAAAAATAATTTCTTATACCTGTTGATTTCAAAGACATTATGATTTATACAATTTGGCTTAACAATAACTTATTTTAAAATACCACCTCCCAGTCCAAATTTTAAATTCCTCTTTAAAAGCCAAATTTAATTAATATAAAAATATCAATGACTACATTTTAATTAACCATGGTAAATAGTACTGACTTATTATGTTAATTATATTCTTGTTTTCCAGATAAAAAAGTGGGGGCTGGGGAGATAGCTCAGTTGGTAGAGTGCTCGCCTTGCAAGCACAAGGCCCTGGGTTCAATCCCCAGCACCACAAAAAAAAAAAAAAAAGAAAGAATTGTCAGATAAAAAAGTGTTTAAAATATTAGATTTACAGTGATATGTTATTAAGTTGATGTTCCCCAAACTAAAGACTTCTCAATAATGGTCTCTTACAAACTTATATAATAATAGCAATTTAATTTAAAAATTAATTATATCATTTAATATTTTAAAATTAAATAAATATAAGTTTACAGTTTTTATATTACTCTCTACACTAAAAAGTAAAATTAACTATATTTTTTTAGAACATTCAGAACATACTGGCTTATTTGTAGTCTAACAATATGAGTAGTATTTTGACACCTTCCCCCAAGAGGGGATGGAAGCTCTTGGCATGTCTGTTTCATGTTTCAGATGTGATATTAGATTATGCTACTTAATTTATATTAATCCAAAGAAATATATACAGAGTTTTTATAAAGTAATAATCAGATAAAGTGTCTAAAGATGGCCTCAAGATTATGGTATCTTCCCTACATTTTGTCAAGAGACCCACATAGCAAAAATTAAGTACACATAAAAATTAATTTTTGAGTTTCCAGCAATTATTATTAACATTTATTAAATCTTCTACACTGCTTTCTATAAATAAGTTCAGAGATATACATATTTTGTACATACACAATTATATCGTTCATTTTAAAGCTTATAACTGTTCGTACACTTGTCCGATATCTTGGTTTTTTTACAATAAGATGAGTGAATTAGAGTCGACATGTATAGGATTACACAAATGTGTTTGTTAGAGACACCTAATTAATTTACAAAGTTATCCCATGGAGTAACATACTTAAAAACATTATTCTTTGTATATTAAATGTGTTCATATTTTCCGGGTATATAAGCCTTTAAAGCAGAAAATTTATCAAGCTGCTCTTCTTCAAATTAAACTTGTCTGTAATGGTAAACCTCTCATTTAATGGTCTATATAGGACCTATCATCAATAGGGTATATGTAAAATTTGTTAAATGTATTTCTAAAAGTAATTGAGAGCCTGATTTGTTTAAAGGTTAAGTACAAAAGCATTTTATCACTTTGCCACACAAAAGGAAACTTAAAAGCTCTCTCAGCCTTTCTTTAATTCATGTTTTAGATATAATGTTTAATTGTGTTAACTATGTTCATATAGACTCAGTAGTCAATATATGTAAACTTCTTAAAATGACATTTAAGAAATTATGTAATGCACAGTAGCAAAAATGGCACAACAGTGACTGAGATTAGAGTCTCTGACCTCATGGCTGTGGCATGCCTGGTGCCTGGGAGTGCTTCTGTGCAGGGGCACAAGATGCCTAACTGCTGTGGCAGTACATTGATCTCAGGCACACAGCTCTTGGGCAGGAAGGATTTCTTTTGCTAGATAACCAGTGTTTCATCAGCTCCCTTCTCTGGTTCTTGCCCACCTTACAGTAACTTTGGAACTTAACATTGCACACCTATAAATATTACTGACATAACTCTTTAGATCTGCATTTCCATCAGAGAACAGAGCTAAAAGCCTCACCTTACCTGAGATAAGGCTCTGCCTCACAACCCTACTGCACATTAGAATGGCTCCAAAGTAAGCCAGACTTTAACTCATTTAAAGTTGTGTTCAAAAGTTTGATGTTTGTTGCAAAGATTACTGTGATCTCAAACAGGGGATATAATGAATAACTCAGCCAAAATTTAAGATAGCTATTGAACAAACTGAATGTTTTACTGTTGGTGATTCCATTTTGTATTTTCCTTGTAAACTCTAATTGTTATCTGATCAATAGTTTGCAGAAGTCCTGTTTCAAATTAACTTGGAATAGTAAGCCATCACCTATAGGACAGATAATATAAACCCCAATTAGATAAAAGGGGGTAAATAACTGTAAAGTCATAGACATTGAAGTTAAATCCCAGTACTTTTACTTTATGACTGGTGAGACTGACTTGCTTGATGGTTAAGATCAAACTTAGAGATTGAGATTAAATACAGAGGTCAAGAAAAGTTCATATTTGGGTCTTGCCCTCAAAGTCAGCCTGAGCCCAGGGAATAAGAGGACTTTCTCTAAGGAGTTTTGCAACTCTGGGTCACACAACCTCCTGATCAAGGAAATTGATGAGGCCACTAGAGGATAAGCCACTAGTGCACCTGTTGCAGAGGAGGGTCAAGGAAAAAGGGAGACATCCCTGGTGCTTTCAAGGGAAGCCACCTCATCGAGGAGACCCTGCCTAACCAATGGCACTAACGGAGCTAAGAAGCTGCTCTTAAGTTCTCTATGAGTGACCCCTGTGGGAACTCAGCTGACTCTGACAGGAACAGGTCACTTTGACCAGACTGATCTTAAACACCTAGCAAAACAGTTAAAACCAAAATATAGCCATTCTTGGGCATTTAAAAGAAATAATACTTAAATGTAACTTAAGATGTACACTTGTGTTAGCCCTCTAGAATAAAGACTAAAAACTACAAAAGAGAGATTTGTAGGCAAATGTGCCTGATAACTATCAAGAGAAACTGCCAGAGTCAGAAGTTTTAGTCAGTTTAAGGCCTACAGACATAAATAGGCTTAATCTATGTTTGCTAGTAACAGAAGTATAGAGATCTCTACTAAATGTGTTTACATTCCTGATAATCTGGACAATATTAAAGTTCCCAAATAAAGGCCTTGTCCTCTCCAGTCTTTGCTAGGCCTTGTTATGAGAACAACTCAGTTCTTCCATCCCCTGGTGAGGAATTATTGACTTCTGTCATCTTTATGATATTCACTGGCATGTTTCAGATTCTGCAACATTTATATTGTATCAATCTCATTTCACTACTCATGTCTTTTTGTTCTTCTCTCATAGAAGCACCCATCCCCAGATGCCTTTACAACCTACTCTTTCCCAACCGGACTTGTACCATGAACCTCTCAATTGACACGATTTCTAAAAAGGTAACTCCAAACTTCTTGCCCCATGCTGCCTCCTTCCAGCTCGAAGAAGCCAGAGTGGTCATCGTCCCCTTTCCCTAAAGCAGTAAAGGAGTTAAGCTAGAATTGGGGACAGGCAGTTAGTGTAGAAATCGGGGATTAGTTAAATCGAGGAAATGAAGTCCATGAAAGCCATCTGCCTCTGGAAGTCTGGAAAATGAACACTGCCCCTGGGAGAATGGATTTTTTACATCTCACCTGCAAAACCAGCCCTAGTCACTTACACAGGAAGGAGAGATAAGGCAGGAAAGAACTGGAGAACAAAAGATTTTCTTATAAAAACAGAAACAGGGGAATGTAATACAAAGCTGCTCCCCTGCCCTTTTCGTTGCATCACAACCTACCTTGTCAGTCTGAAAGATGCTCTCCCTGCCCTTTCCAGAGCAGCCATTTTCCCCACCTCCCAACTACTGTCAGTCTGAACATCCTAGCTAGCTATTGGTTCATGAGTCAGCTTGCAAGTATCTTCCTCCATTATTGGTCCCCTGTTAACCCAGTGGGATTCTTAAAGATAGGTTCACCGCCATCTTTTCTCTCTTGCTTTTTTCTCCCCCTGACTTGCTTTTCTTTCTCCTCCTCACTTTCCACTCTCTCTAGTATGCACCCTTTTTCTTTCCTTTCTCTTTTCCTCTCATTTTCTTTCTTACCCTGCAGGGAGACACTCTGTTTGCTTAATAAACTCCCTTATGTGATTTCCCGTGTCCAGCGTGGTTTTTGTGGGATTCCTTAAAACAATTTTATCTTTTTTTTATTGTAAACAAATGGAATACATGTTATTTCTCTGTTTGTACATGGAGTAAAGGCGTACCATTTGTGTAATCATAAATTTACATAGGGTAATGTTGGTTGATTCATTCTGTTATTTTTTACCTTCCCCCCACCCGTCCCACCCCTCTTTTCCGTCTATACAGTCTTTCCTTCCTCCATTCTTGCCCCCATCCCCAACCCTAAATCTAACCCTAACACTAACCCCTCCCACCCCCCATTATGTGTCATCATCCACTTATTAGTAATATCATTCGTCCTTTGGTTTTTTGAGATTGGCTTATCTCACTTAGCATGATATTCTCCAATTTCATCCATTTGCCTGCAAATGCCATAATTTTATCATTTTTTATGGCAGAGTAATATTCCACTGTGTATATATATATATATATATATATATATATATATATATATATATCACAATTTCTTTATCCATTCATCAATTGAAAGACATCTAGGTTGGTTCCACAATCTGGCTATTGTGAATTGAGCAGCTATGAACATTGATGTGACTGTATCTCTGTAGTATGCAGATTTTAAGTCCTTTGGGTATAGGCCAAGGAGTGGGATAGCTGGGTCAAATGGTGGGTCCATTCCAAGTTTTCTAAGGAATCTCCACACTGCTTTCCAGAGTGGCTGCACTAATTTGCAGCCCCACCAGCAATGTATGAGTGTACCTTTCTCCTCACATCCTCGCCAACACCTGTTGTTGCTTGTATGCTTGATAATCACCATTCTAATTGGGGTGAGATGGAATCTTAGTGTAGTTTTGATTTGCATTTCTCTTATTACTAAAAAAGTTGAACATTTTTTCAAATGTCTGTTGATTGCTTGCAGATCTTCTTCTGTGAAGTGTCTGTTCATTTCCTTAGCCCATTTGTTTATTGGATTATTTGTATTCTTGGTGTAGAGTTTTTTGAGTTCTTTATAGATTCTGGAGATTGGTGCTCTATCTGAAGTATGAGTGGCAAAGATTTTCTCCCACTCCGTAGGCTCTTTCTTCACATTGCTGATAGTTTCCTTTGCTGAGAGAAAGCTTTTTAGTTTGAATCTATCCCAGTTATTGATTCTTGCTTTCATTTCTTGTGCTATGGGAGTCCTGTTGAGGAAGTCTGGTCCTAAACCAACATGTTGAAGATCTGGACCTACTTTTTCTTCTATAATCTGCAGTGTCTCTGGTCTGATTCCGAGGTCCTTAATCCATTGTGAGTTGATTTTCATGCAGGGTGAGAGATAGGGGTTTAGTTTCATTCTGTTGCATATGGATTTCCAATTTTCCCAGCACCATTTGTTGAAGAGGCTATCTTTTCTTCATTGCATATTTTTGGCCCCTTTGTCTAGTATGATAAAATTGTATTTATTTGGGTTTGTGTCCATGTCCTCTATTCTGTACCATTGATCTACCTGTTTATTTTGGTACCAATACCATGCTGTTTTTGTTACTATTGCTTTGTAGTAGAGTTGAAATTCTGGTATTGCGATACCCCCTGCTTCATTCTTCCTGCTAAAGATTGCTTTAGCTATTCTAGGTTTCTTATTCTTCCAGATGAATTTCATAATTGCTTGCTCTATTTCTGTAAGGTACGTCACTGGGATTTTAATTGGAATTGCATTGAATCTCTGTAGTACTTTTGGTAGTATGGCCATTTTGACAATATTAATTCTGCCTATCGAAGAACATGGGAGATCTTTCCATGTTCTAAGGTTTTCTTTAAATTTTTCCTTTAGTGTTCTGTAGTTCTCATTGTATAGGTCTCTCACCTCTTTTGTTAGATTGATTCCCAAGTATTTTATTTTTTTCGATGCTATTGTGAATGGGGTAGTTTTCCTAATTTTTCTTTCCAAAGATTCAACACTTATGTATAAAAATGCATTAGATATATGAGCATTGATCTTATATCCTGCTACTTTACTGAATTCACTTATGAGTTCTCAAAGTTTGATGGTGGAATTTCCAGGTTCCTCTAAACTATGTAATCATATCATCAGCAAATAGGGATAGTTTGAATTCTTCTTTTCCTATTCATATCCCTTTAATTTCTTTCATCTGTCTAATTGCTCTGGCTAGAGTTTGAAGGACAATATTGAATAGAAGTGGTGAAAGGAGGCATCCCTGCCTTGTTCCATTTTTTAGGGGGAATGCTTTCAGTTTTTCACCATTTAGAATGATATTAGCCATGGGCTTAGCGTAGATGACCTTTACAATGTTAAGGAATGTTCCCACTATCCCTATTTTTTCTAGTGTTTTGAGGATGAAGGGGTGCTGTATTTTATCAAATTGTTTTAAAATCCATTTTAACTGCCTAAATTATACAAAATGTTGATTAATGAACCACAATGTATAGAATTTAATGCTTGCTCCCTCTGAATGATTTACAGCATTTAAAAAGGGAATGTAGTATATTGCTGCATGACTTTGGTTTCTGGTGTCCTCAGTAACTGTACAATATTATGCTGATAAACATGTGTCCCAAGAGCACTGAGTAGTAGAAAAGTTGCTATAGAATAAAACTAAGTAATCAGTCAAGGAAATGATGTTGTGATTAATGGACTTTCAAAGAACTGGAGTGCTGCTTTTGAATTAATGTACCTGTCTTTCCTACTTTCTTATAAAGGAGATAGTGATTTGGAATGTGTAATAGGGAGTTCTATTAGCAATCTTTTGTGTATGAGGATAGGAAATGCATTCCTTGTGATCAAACTGTGACTTTTCAACTCCCTTTCTTCCTTCACACTTCTTAATAGTTAACTGCTTCTGTGCTCCCTAGTACTGCCCCAATACCTGATGGAGTACTAATTATACTGTATTGAAGGTGTTATTCTCAGTTTACTTATATATTCAACAAGACTTTGACTTTTGGCCCAGTGCTTCATGTTAAGCTGCTGGGAACAGGGCAGGGATGTGTGAGGGGCTGAGAATTCCTCTATCTCACCCTCCTCCTCAGTCTTGGCCAGTTGACACCACCATGACCCCAGGCTGCCTCCAGAGTCAGTCACAGACTTCCAGTATTAGTCATACATTATCATTCTGCCATTATATGGAGCCATGTAAATATAAATCTGATCCCGTCCAGCGGAGTCAATTTGGCACGGGGGACAAAAGAGTAGCGAGGCTCTTGAATTCAGAACGGTTTATTGATGAATCAGGAAACCCGGGAACCTCCAACCTCGAACCTGGGGCCTCGAACCTCAAACCCCGGTGCTCAAGGAGAACCGGCTTATATCTACTCCAGGAGGTGAAGGGTAGGGCTGACACCAATTATGCAAAGATTAGGCGAGGAGCTAGCTGCCCAATCATGGTAAAGTTCAAAATGAGCAGGCATGATCAGGAGCACTCGGGAACACCTGTGCATGCGTTGTGTGCGTGGACTTAATTGGATAAGGCCGATGACAAATCACCTGGGTGTGCTTATCAACCTCCTCACTGCTGATGTGATCAAAGCAACCTATGGCTGGCTGCCAGGCGCCATCCCAGCGCAGTTCGCACAGCATAGCCCCCAACATAAATCATTGAATTCAAAGTTACATGAGGGTTCAATGAAGTCCTGTGGACTTCTCCCAGAACTCAAGCTGGAGAGGAGGGAGACTGTTAGGATACCTTTTGCTGAACTTTGTCCAACTCTTACTTTTCTTTCACACAGACAAGTATTTCTCATGAAAGCAGGGTGAGCAAGCATTCTAGTGAGCCATGAAACTCCAGAGCAGGGCTGGTAAAACTTTCAACCCAAAGAGATAGGGCCAAAGTGCCAAGAGCAGTGAACAACCATCTGAGATGGGGCTTGGGAACAACAGCAGTTCCCATTAGTTGAGCACATGGTTGAACCCTGTGCTGTGCATCAGGGTCCTGATGGGCCCATCAAGCACCCTACACAGCAGAAACCATTTCATTGTAAGCCAAGGCTAAGGACTGTTAAGTCCGACAACGTTGCAGGATGAGCTGAGATCCGAGCAGAGTACATGGACTCAGGGCCTGGCTCTCTCACACTAGATTGCTACTCAGAATTCTCCCTTCTTTTCTCCAAGTGTCTTCCTCTCCAGGAACGTGACACCTAACATTCCAGCTTAGAGATTCATTCCTTTGACTTACTTTTCACCTCTTTATAATGCAAATTGTTCTGAAAGAGGCTTCACATAAATCCTGACCATGCATAATTCAAATCAAAAAAATGTTTTCATAATATTTTCCCCTTAGAGTAAGAATTGACCAAAGAACACACGAAAAAATACAATATAATTCTACACTCTATAAGAAAAGAAATGTCCTTGATTGGAGAAAGTGGGGAAAGGGAAGGAATGGGAAACAGGGAAGACTGACAACCTGGCCTGGGAACACACCTCTCACCGACAGTTCAGATTAGTATGCAGAGAGCTTTTTAAAATACATTGGTTGTACCTCAATAAAGCTGTAGAAGAAAGAGGAAAGGGAGAAGGAGGAGATGGGGAGGAGGAGGAGGAGGAAGAGGAGGAGAAAAAGAAGACGCAACATGCACTGCAGATAATCTGGGAATGTGGAGGTTTCTCAAAACCCATACGTAGTATCAGCAATGACCCAGCAACTCCACTCCTACATTCAAAGAAAACATGCCCACACACAAAAGTCTGTATGCAAACATGCACAGCATCATTCCCAAGAGCCCTGAGGTAGAGATGGCTTGTGCACCCTCAGTTGGTGAACAGAGGAATCAGTGAGGTTCACCCGCACAGTGGCATATTATCTGGCTATGAAAAAGGCATGAGGTGCAGCCATGGGCTGCCACACATGGACAGACCCGAACACAGGCCAGGCAGAAGAGTCAGAGTGCACGTGAGGTGCAGTGGTCCAACGTGAAAGGTTCAGAATAGGCAGAATCCACAGACAGAATGCTGAAGGCCCTGCTCAGGAGCTAGGCAAAGGAGAAATGGGGACTGGCTGGTAATGTGTGGATGGGTGGGGACTAAGATGTCCTGACATTAGATTGTGGTGATGAGCACACCACTTTGTGAATAGCCTAAAAACCACTGAACTGTTCTTTTTTTTTTTTAATGGATGAATTTCATGGGGTAAAAAACAAACCTCAAGAAACCTGTAAAAACACAGAATAGGCCTGTTAAGTGTTATGGCTCTCCTTATGACAAAGATACTACTTTCTTAAGTAAGGAACGTCTCAGGAAGACAGGAAAAGGTCAAGTTGCCCTAGATTCACTTTATGCTACTTCTCCTACCTTGAGCCCCAGCAGGTCAGATGCAAGGCACTCTGTGACTTAGGAGAGAAAGTATTCATAACTGTGACCACACGGCCTCTCCAGCTCCCAGGGCTCAGGCAACGCTGTCACTAATGCATGTGATTCTAGCTGTTGAGGTGGTTCCTGTCCCATCAGTAGGTAATTAAAAAGCTTTGTCTCTGCAATTCCCTGCTCTCTTTCACCCTCTTCTTCCACTCTAGTCCCATCCTTCTGCCCAGATACAGCTAATTTTCACTTTAACAGAATGGCAAGAGAAACAAAAGGAAGCAAATCTTAAATTCAGCAATTTTTGTCCCTTTTCAGCATAGAATCAGAGTCTTGGAACTGGCTCAGTCTTTAGGGACCATCTGGTGTAAGACTCTTTCATGTAAGGAAACAAGGACAGAAATAATAAAAACCAACAGTCACAGACTGTGCCAGGCACTGTAATTTACATACATGACCTCATCTAGTCCTCCAGCAACCCTTTGAGATGCTTATCATTATGATCTCTGTTTCATAGATAAGGAAAAGGAGGCACAGAGAGGTTTAGGAACATGAATAATGACATAGAGATGTGAAGTCACAGATCTGGGATACAAACCCAAGGAGCCTGGTTTACAGGCCAAATTCCTAACACCACTATGGTAGTTTCTCCTAAAATAAGTAATTTGCCTGTGGTCTCAGAACTACCTAGCGGTAAGTACAGAATGAGCATAAAGTAAGCCACCCACCCCAAGGCCCATTCAATGACAGAGAGGAGCACACAGGTGAAACTATAGCACGAACCCAGGAGGATGGACTTCCCACCTGTTGTGGTCTTGATTTCATGCATAACTGAGGGACTGAAAGAGTGTCAGAAGCATGAACCCTTCTAGTAGGCAAGGCTGGCCTTCTTTTGCCATAACAGGACATGGGTCCTATAATCTTATGACAATCTATACCTACATTTTCTTTTTTCTTCTGGGAATCACCCTGCCAAGTTCTGATAAGTGACATCCCTGAGAGGTAGATGGGGCCAAGCTGCAGACAGAACTGCCCACCCCACTATTTAGTTGTGGACTGCTAGATCATGTTTCTTTGTCCAGGAAGGGTTAATGCAAGGACAAACTGTGAAATGGGGTAGAATATGAGTTTTGAGATAATTTATTCTATGAAACACAACATCTTTTATTTATATAAACTGGGGAGCTCCAAGGGCTTTGCAAACGACTCATCCACCCCTCCATTCATCCTGTCCATCAATGACTGCATTCCCTGACTCTCACACAGTTTCAGGTGAGAAGCAGACATGGGACCAGGGTCATGTAGTCCTCTAGCCCAGGTCAAAAGGGCAACACACGGTAGCACTTCTCCAGGTCATATCAAAATGACGGAGCTGGATCTCACTTACTGCTTCTATCTCATGGTGCTTTCGTTGAGCTTTTTTTTTTCTAAAGAAAAATCAATAAATATATATTGACATCTACTTCACTAAGTTCAAACATAGAAGCTTCCATCTAAAAGATGCCTGAAATAAAAAATCAGGATAAGCTTTCCTAAGGCATGCAAGGAAACTGTTTCACAATAAGCCAGGCTATGCTTTAAAAAAATGCCTTCCTATTTATGTGTGTTCAATACCTAGGTTTTGATTTGTCTATTTGGAGATATTTTTGCAATTTTGCCAAAAACGTGAAAAAGTTCATGATGCCAAGAGAACACTGTGAGCAAACGCCAGCAGAGAGGCAGCAGAACAGGTGGCAGGTAATAATTATTGGGCAGGTTGCCCAATTATTTCAGAAAGGAAGATGAAATTAGCAAAACAAATCAGGAAGGTGACAGCAGAATGGAAAGGAGAGGAGAATTACAAGAACATTTTCCAGGTTAGCGGATAGAATTGGATGTTGATCTTAGGTGAGTGGGAAGGACAAAGGGGCCAGTTTTGAGCTTGAGGGAGAGGAGTGTCGTAGCATCAGTGCACTGACATTGTGGGACAGTGGGACAGTTCACCAGGTGCTAACCACATCTCAGCCCCTGTCACATGCTGTCACTCACTTTCAATACTTTAGCACCACGGGCAATACTGCCTGCAGGTGGGGAACCTGACGCTCTGAGCTGAACAACCAGGTGGGGCACTGCTGTGCATTGCTCCGTGACTGGACATGCTGGGTGGCTGCTTTGCTGGGTGAACAGGGTGTACCTAACACACTAACACAGAAGTGACGTTGTCACAGTTCCGAGTGCAGCGTTCACCCTTGGCTGAGGCTTTGTCCTGCATGCCAACTGTGTGCTGTAGAGACTCTTTCTTAAATGCATTACAGAGAATGAAGGAGGTCAAAATGAGCAACTATCTTCAGTGAAATGGAACTAAAAATTAGGATCTTCTTTTATCTTCAATAAGAAACTTATTAAAGTGGCCTCTGAGGATAAACCTACTACGCATGGAAGTTCTCCATTGTTCGAATGGTCACAAGAGATGGATAGTGCTTTCTGTGCCTTCCATATCTCAGCAATATTTCCAAGGTCACAGGTGTTTTACACTGTGCATTGAAAGAATCAGTGATGCTAGTGATCATGCTGCATTTCCTCAGAATAACAACTGAAGCCCCTGAATTATACTTTAAGGATGTGTGTTATTATCAAAATTTGGCCACCCAGCAAAGTAATTCTCTGTCTGATCTCATTCCAACACATCTACAAAGTCATCTCACCATATTACCTCCATGACAAGACTTGGTCACCTGGAGGATTTTCTCTCAACTGTCACTGAAAGTCCAGTAACAGTATTCTTGTCTTCACTATGGGACAGAGGGGATGTGTGTGAGGACCCATTTCATCCCCTGGCAAACAGAATGGTTGCAAAGAGATGGGGCCCTTGCCATGGTCTTGAAAATAAATCTGTTGCCACATACATGGTGTTATACCATCTAAGCAGACACCACTGTATTGTGATCTATTTGGATAAGCTCCTTGATCTTTGTGGGTCTCATGTAAAGGGACAAGCAGGGTGAAGATGGTGCCTGAGACAGTTGCTAGGAACTCTCCCTCTTTTCAGGCATTCTTGTCCTTCTTGGTCAGCTGTATTCTCACCCCTTACTCCTCAATTTTGACTTTCCCTCTCACTTTTCCACCTGCCCCCCTTTTCTTGCTTGCCACTCTCCACTCCTCTAACCTGCTAGTTCAGTCCTGTCTGCTTGCTTACCTCACTGGGTAAGCCTTGTGGCAGTGCTGGGACCACCTGCCTACATGTGCAGCAGAGTCACCTATTTAAAGCAAGGAAATCTGAAGACAAAGGTTCTTTTCCAGGGTCTGTATGAGTTTCAGGTCTGTAAATGCCTGGAAACAGTATCCAGACTGTGGTGAGATCTGCTGCTTCATGTCACTTACAATAGTCACTTCATGTCACTTACAATACATTATCAGTTTCAAAAGATTTCAAGACCCAAGAAAGGTAACATCTTCCAGCCTGAGATTACCAAGCTGCAAATGCCCCAACATCGGTCATCCTGCAGGACTGGGGAAAGGTCCCTCCAAAAGCATAGCAGCCCTGGCTGCCAGACTCCAGGCTTGTTATTATGTAAGGGAAGTATCCCCAGCTGCTGGAGTCCCTGTAATTGCTTTATTGACATGTGAGTTGAACACTATCTTCATCAACATGGAAACCAGAGTTGCCCACAAAGGCACAACTGTGTTTTGCCATGCAAGTGACTTGGAAAAGCCCAGAGTGAATTTCCTCTCAAGAACAGGCTGCCCTCAAGAGTGTGCTGCTTCTCCCTGATGACCAGTTCTGGCTGGACCTGCAGAATGGCCAGGGCATGGGACTGTAGCAGCTCGGTGGACAGGGTGAAGAGGGCTTGGGAAAGGAAGTACTAGTGAACCTTCTAAAGATGTCCTCCACTTCAAATGTTTCTGTCACCCGAAAGTCCACCAGAAGCTGACCAGTACACCTGTTTCACATGGACCCCTGTGTGTGAATAGCAAGACAGATGTAGACATACAGTCGCAAGTCACAGCTCAACACATATTTATTGCTCTTTTTGACAATTGTTAGTGTGTCCATCTTCATGTCTTCAATCTAAAATACAGGCACAGTTGTATTCCTAGAACCAATATACCTCGTTGCTTTCTTGCTTTAGGATGTTGGAAGCTTTGTGTTTGGACAATACTCAAATTCCTCTGTATGGCAAATTAGGACTTTCAAAATCTATCCCAGTTGGTCTCCAGTTTTATATCTTATTATTGCCTGTACCCTAAACTTTGCTTCCCACTTCTACTGAAGTCTCTGTCTCCATTTACTGGTTAACTCCAGCTCAAATTCCTTTCTGAGTTCCCCAGGCAAAATTAATGATTCCTTTGGTACCACTGCTTGCCAGTCACATGACTCTTCTTCGTTGGTGGTGTCTGTGAGCACCTGGAGGGGCACTTCCATGCCTGGCTGGTAGGTGGGAGCATCTCATCTAGCTAAGAGAGAGGACTGGGAGAGTCCAGATCACATAGCTAAGAAAGTAGAGGAGGTGAGAATTCACATTGCATATTTCTTTCTCCTTATTTTTTCTACTAAGAAGAATTTTTTTATTTCTAAGATTTGTGTTTTCATATACAAAGTAAACAATTTCCAAATATTTTGGAGGTTAGAGAATCACGCTTCAGAAAAATGTTGGAACTACAGACACAGCTAATATTCTTTCTAACTCTAAAACTCTGTGCATCTTATTAAAATTGCTGCATCAAAATATTTTGAAATAAAAAATTAGCAGAATTCCACTATACAACTAACTTCTGAAACCTTCACTTTACTTCAAATTTATATGTAAATAAATGTAAAGAGAAATCAATGAACTTTACATTCCTGTATTAGCACTTTAGATCTCAACATTTTTCAAGGCAGCATAAAAGAGTTTAATAGACTAAGTAATGATGACAAAATTATGGAAAACTTTTATGTTTCTCTTCACTGCATCACATTTCATAAAGTCAATATCAAATATATAAGTTAATAGCAACTATCTTTTGTGAATCTATATTAAGTGCCCACAGTAGTTGGGATTAAAAGATTATATTATCTGACACATTCCCAAATTATGATAGAGCTGACAGCAAGAAACCACTGATCAAATAGGACAGAGATGGCGAGAGGTACTCTCTCCTGGGCTCTCCTAGATCCTGCTCTGCCTGTCTGGACAAGCCAGGGCAGCATGTGCACCAGAGTTCCAGCACACATGCATGCCCCACTGGCCACACCCCGTGAAGATGGCCCTTCTGTCCTCCTGGGCCAACAATTGGCTATGCCCCAATCATGGAGGCTCCTTTATGAGCAGAATAAATGAAGCTTGTTCCCCTTTTCACTCTAGAGTGAGACCTGCCAAGCTCCATTCTCCTGGGCCACAGTAAGTGTCAGCTCTGGATCTCCACTCACTCACCACCATGGCAGGAGAGCTCTTACCATGAGGTGCTCCTGACACAGTGACTAGAAAGTGTTAAAGTAAAACACAAAATGAAAGGAAAAGCCTGTTTGAAGGCATCTGAGAATGACTGAGCCAGTGAAGTCCTGAGGCTTCAGATCCAGGAGACTAGGGAAGTTCAGAGAGGTACCCTTGCCCTCCGCTCTGCTTTCCCTTTGAGTCATTTGCTGATTTTTAATTGACTGTCAAGAGGCTGAGAAACTGCATAAATAGTCTCACAATGTTAGGGAGATATAAAGATTATATTTCAGGGCCATCAAGAAGGAGATTTTCTTGTGTGTACTTCAGTGTTGCATTGGGAATGGAGGTAAACTAAGAAATAGAACAGCACCCACAGAGCCACATATCCGGATTCTATTTAGCACAAGTCTAGAGTGGATTAAATCAGCCTGATCCTATCTATTTACCTCTCAGCAGAGAAAGTACATCCTCTCTAAAACAAAATAAAATCAACCTGATAAAGATAACGGTGCTCTTTTTCTAAACCAACCCCAAAAGGTATATCATCCTCTTTTTAAATTTTTTTTTTTTTTTTTTTTTTTTTTTTTTTTTTTTTTGCGGTGCTGGGGATCGAATCAGGGCCTTGTGCTTGTGAGGCAAGCACTCTACTGACTGAGCTATCTCCCCAGTCCTAATTTTCTTTTTTTATTTTAACAGACTGCATTTTGATTCATTGTACGCAAATGGGGTACATCATTTTGTTTCTATGACTGTGCACAATGTAGATTCATACCATTCGTGTAATCATACATGTACATAGGGTACTGATGTCTGTCTCAGTCCACCATCTTTCATACCCCCTCCCTCTCATATCAAAAGTTCTTCCATTCTTCTCTCACCCCCATCCCCCACATCCCCATTATTTATCATCATCCACTTATCAGGGAAAACATTCAACCTTTGATTTTTGGGATTGTCTTATTTCACTGAGCATGATATTCTCCAATTCCATCCATTTGCCTGCAAATGCCATAATATTATTCTTCTTTATGGCTGAATAATATTCCATTATGTATATATACCACAGTTTCTTTATCCATTCATCTGTTGAAGGGCATGTAGGTTGGTTCCATAGTTTAGCTAATGTGAATTGAGCTGCTATAAACATTGATGTGGCTGCATTACTGTGGTATGTAGTATGCTAATTTTAAGTCCTTTGGGTATTATCCTCTTTTTAAAGACAAACCAACCAATAAACAAACCTCTTACAATGTTGTTCGTCACATTGTTTTTTTGTACCCGATCTGTTTTTCTCTCCGTATACTTGTTGAGTTTCTTCCTTCCATGGAATGACTTCCGTAGAGTCACTGTAAGGTGTGCTGGTTATAGTTCCAAGCAGCTATCTGGCCCACATCCTGCATGAGTGAGTTCACATCTGAGCTCTGCGAAGTCCACCCAAGTCTCTCTGTTTGCTGTAGCAGCCCTTCTGCTCCTGGCCTCTAGTGGCTGTGGTGCAGGTGTCCTTCTACCTGCCACAGGCCACACTTCCTCTCCTCATGTCCTCCCAGCTCAGGGGTTTGCAGTGAATCGACTTTAATTCATTTACATACTTTTAACTTCAATTGTTATAGCTTTTATTTCCAATAAATTAATTTAACTCATTCAAAAGTACCCAAAAATGTTTAATTATTTTGTTCTCTTTATTTCCTTTTCTTTCATTTTACTAATATGTACGGATACACACATGTACATGCATATGTGTACATATGTAGATATAGTCTTATCTCCTTTAAGGATGGGGTACATTCTGGGAATTGCATTGTGCAAACACAGCATTTACTTACATAAAACTAAGAGTTTTGATGTCACCGAGTGAGGTAATCTACAGGACCACTGTTGTGTGTGATGTCACTGATTGAAGTAATCTATGGGACCACTGTCATGTGTGATATCACTGAGTGAGGTAATCTATGGGACCACTGTATTTTATGTTTTCTATCACCAGTCAAAATGTCCATATGCAGGTCATGACTCTGTGTGTGTGTGTGTGTGGGTGTGTGTGTGTGTGTGTGTATGTGTATACAGATTCTTTTACAATACAGCTGTCCTCATAGACCCAGAGTAAGTTGAAAATATGGCAACCTGAAAATGCATCAATGCACTTAACCTACTGAGCATGACAGCTGAGCCCCACGGTGCCCGAGTCGTGGCTCACCATCATGAATGCAGGACTGACTGGGAGCTGCAGCTCTCTGTCACTGCCCTGTACCAGGGAAGAGGAACCTACCATGAAGCATTAGTCCTAAAAAAGATCAGAATTCAAAATGGTAGGACAGTTTCTATGGAATAATACTGGTTTTGCACCATTGTAATGTCAAAAAATTATGAGTCAAACCTGCCTAAATAGTTACCACCTGTATAATAGATATAGTTTGTGTGTGTGCACGTGTGTGCATGCCCACACATGCATGTTGTGAACCTCAGTCCTGGTGATTGGTGTTCTTACCTGCCTGGTATTCTTTTTGGTGGTGAAAGGCCTTAATGCCTGGAGAGACCAGAGACCTAAATAGAGATTTTTTTTCTTTCAAGAGAATTCAGAAAGGACCCAGGGACTCCCCACTGGGAGCCCCTGGTGCTTCCAGGCTCCTGGCTCACTCTGGCTTTTGGCAGGTGCCCCGTCCTCATCACTGGCCTAAGAGCAGGCATCCTGACCACAATGCCCAGGCAGACACTGCTCCTCTGGGTGGTCCCCTCCTGCATGCTTCTCACTTGGCTGAACCCTGTTTGCTTGTGATTCTGTCTGCTCAAACCTTCCTTTCTCTTCTCTTCCCCTCTTATTTTCTTGGTTTCCAGCAAGGCCACTGAGGCAATAAAGTTGCTGTGTATTAGATGTACAATTGTTCTGCAGTGCTATGTCTGGTCTGGCAATCACAGCACATGGTCCTGTGCTTCCAAGCTCACTGTGCAGCTCACCAGAACCCTGGTGCTCACAGGCCCTTCCAAACTCACCTCTCATGTCTTTCAGTTCTGCTGCTTTCCGGTGTTGCTTCTCTGTCTTCTTCCATCTCTGGAACCTCTCCCATTAAGTCCTCTTCATGGATTGTCTATTCGGTGGGTTTTACTCCCCGAGAAGGGAGCCTCTCTGCTTCTGCTCTCCATGGCCCCTCTGTATTGCTGTGGTTTAAGTGTTTCACTTTTTCTGGTGCCAGGGATTGGACACCCTGAGTGCTTACCCACGGAGCCACATCCCCAGCACTTTTTATTTTTTATTTTGAGACAGGGTCTTGCTGACTTGCTTAGGGCCTCGCTAAGTTGCTGAGGCTGGCTTTCAACTTGGAATCTTCTTGCCTCAGGCTTCTGAGTTGCTGGAATTACAGGCATGCTCCACTGTGCCTGGCTTTGTTGTTATTTTTTTCTTGTTTGAATTTTGGGACACGTTCCTTGATTTTTCAAACCTTCTATTTGGTTCGCTGTTTCTATTACATTCTTACTTCCCCAGAGTCTTCTTCATTCTCTATTCCATTTTAGAAGTATGAATCCCCTCCCCTATTTCTGCTTATGGTTTTGAAGATATCATGGGTAACATTTGCTTTTAAGTTTCTTGAGACTTGAGGATGCCTCCGTCTCCTGGTTCCCTCCTGCTGTCTTTGCTGTGGCCTCACTGGGCTGGTGGATCTTGTGGAGTGAGGCCTTCAATATTGGAGGCCAGTGTCCTCACCTGTGAACCTCTGAGGAGGAAAGCATGTCATTGAAATTTCAGGAATGTGTGTGTGGTCCTTGCACAGGGCCATGCAGCCCCTGCACTGCTCCTGCTTTGGGGCCTGCCACTGAGCACGCTCTGGATGCCTTTTGTACTCTTCGTGCTGCAGATGTATTTACATATTTCATACATTTCTAAATTTGGAATTTATGGATCAAAAAATAATTCTAACTTATGTAGTTGTTGACACACTGTCCCCATGGAGAGTCCACCCGTTTTTAACCCAACTATGCATGCTCAAGATCCCTATTTTCCTCCTTCCTCAACAAATCAACCATGTAGCAATCTTTGGAATCTCTGTCAAACCGATGAGTGAGAAACATGTTCAGGTAACCTGACTTGTGCTGCTCATATTAGTAAGGGCTGAGTGTGGTATCAGTCAGACCTTTTGCATTTCCTTTCTTTTGAACTGCTTATTACTATCCTTTGCTCATTTTCTTTTATGTTGCTATTGATTTCTAGGATTGATTTTTATGTTTTGGAGAAACAAGTTCTTTGTGATCTGATTTGTCTTTTTTTCTTAGTTTGTTTTTTATCTGCAATTTTACTTACAGTAGTTTTGCTAGGTAGGAAAGTTTTATTTCATATAGTCAAATTCATCAGCATTTTACTTTAGGAACTCTAGTTTTTTGGAATCATATAAAGGGCTTTCATAAGATTATAAAACAATGCTCCAATTATTTCTTACAGCATTTTCTTTGATTTATTATCTTGATATATAAGTAAGATATGGATTCAACATATTCTCTTCAAAGTAGATATTCAGTTGTTCCAAATTTGTATGGAAATGCATATAGTCACAAAATATTAAAAGCGCAAAGAGAAACAAACACAATCTTGGGCAGAGATTTTAAACCCATTTTCCTCAACGATTGATGGGTCGGGCATTTTAAAGTGTAATAAAATGGACACATTGTTGGCAAGTCTGATCAAGAGAAAAGGAAGAAGTTACAAAGAACCAATGGTCAAAATTTTTAAATGGTCTATAAATGTAGATGAAATGGCTACAAAAGATAATAAGAATATTGTGAATCAATTAGCCAACCAAGTGAGGCATTCAATATGTTGAATTTACTAAAATTGCCACCAAAAGAAATAGAGAGTGTGCATAGTCCTATAACTGTTTAAGGACTTGGATCTGCAAGGAAAGATTTTCCACAGGCGCTCTGAGCAGATTACTTCACTTTTAAATTCTGCATCACACTTGAAGAACAAAGAATACCAATCTTACACATCCTGTTCCATAGTATTAGAAAAAATAAACACTTCATAACACCACACCCTTGATAGCAACAGAATAGAGGCAAAAAAAGAGGGGAAATGATACCACTCACTTCATGAAGATGATGCAGAAATTTCCCACAAAATGCACCTTCACAGAGCAAGTCCCACAAGAAGTAAGGAAGGCACCCTGGTGACTGGGCGAGTTTGTTTCATTAGTATGAGGTTGTTGTCATTCAGTAGCATCATTTCTGTGATGGGATGAAACCTGCAAAGCAATTCAATGCCACCCAACCAGAAGCTGAGGGAAACTCTCCACTTGCACCTCTCTGCACCAACCCGGTGCCTACAGTGGCTCTGCTCACATGTGAAATCTCCTTCCAAGATGCGACAAGAACATCAGTGCAGACATCCCCCACCCCTGGAGGTCCTCCCGGGGCATGAGAAAAGAAAAATGAGCAAAACAGTGTAGCAGGAGGTAAGACATATGCTTTTCATTATTTGTTAATTATATACACATACATACCCATGAATTCCAAAAAAGTTCACAGATAAATTAAAATTGACAGGTGAATATAGTGGATACAAACTTAATGAATAAAAATCAAATACACTTCTATAATCAACCAAAACAAATTAAAATTTGAAAAAATTATCTTTTATAATATCATAAAAAAAGTCTGTGACTAGATCTAACCAAATGTATCTGAGATCCTTTTGCAGAAAACTTTAAATTATATTGAACAGGAATTTAGATCCCAATAAAGATATACACTATGTTTCAGCATTAAGAGAGTTACTATTTAAAAATGTTTTTCTTTCTTTCTTTTTTTTTTCCTGTATGAATCTGTATAATCATCATAATCCCAATCAAAATCTCAACTCCTTGAGAAACATTGGAGTTGATTTTCAAGACAACAAAAGGTACAAAGGATCAATGAGTCCAGCCCTGTGGCGGAAAGTCAAGGCAGAGGCCTCACTCCCCTTACTTGGGATGGGACCAGTGTATACACATGGGAGGGGGCTCAGGAAAATCAAGTGGAAAGATGAACAGAGCCGTGGATCTGGTCAGGAACAGGTCTCTCCCTCCCTCATACATACACAGGCCAATCTCAGCCTGTTGCAGAGGAGCCTGGAGCAGTGTGGAAGAATGAAGCCAGGCACCAGGACACTCATGTGGGAGACTCAAGAAGCTCTGCTTCTACTCCATTCAGTTACTAGGGGTCCATGGGCCTGAGTGGGACAAGCAGCAATGTAGCTGCTGGAGGGTGACCCTGAAGTACATCCCAATACAGCTGGGATAGGGAAGACACTTTTTTTTTTTTTAACTTTTTAAATTTATTCTATTTAGTTGTACAAGACAGAAGATTGCCTTTTGATTCATTGTACACAGATGGAGCACAACTTTTCATTTCTCTGGTTGTGCATGATGTGGAACTACACCATTTGTGCATGTACATGTACATAGGGTGATGATGTCCATCTCAGTCCGCCATCTTCCCACCCCCCTGGGGAAGACACTTTAAATAGGATACAGCCAATGTGGGGTTGTTCGGAAATGCTAAGTTAGCCTGTTAAAGTCAGGAGTCTATTCATCAGAACACAGTTAAGGGGATAAAAGGTAAGTTCTTGCTTTTCTGGTTTGGTGTCCAGGGCCGTGAGTGCATGGACTCTCACTTTCTAGCTCCTTTCACTCTTCTCTGTCCCCCCAGCCCGCATCACGGGTCAGATGCCTTGTAGTTTAGAGCCATCGTTGGTCGAACCTTGTATTTCCTTGTGTTGTAAATTCTTACCATACCATTTGTGTGGGGTATTTTTAAAGCAAGGAAAATTATGTTTCATTGTGGTCTATTGGAGATTTTGGGAACTTGGATTCTGATGGAGGATTCAAAGGAGACCATCAATTATTGTGTGATATCAAACACCATGGTGATGTCATGGATTTACAGTTTTTTGACCAGGAAAGAATTGTAGTTGCTTCATCAACAGGATGTGTAACAGTTTTTCTCCTTCATCCAATTAACCAGACTCTGTCAGTCAACCAACAGTGGACAGCAGCCCACTACCACATAGGACCTGGCAGTCCTTCCTATAGCAGTGCCCCATGTACAGGCATTGTGTGTGACAACCCAGAAATTGTCACAGTTGGAGAGGATGGTCGAATAAATCTCTTTAAAGTGGATCACAAGGAAGCTGTAAGAACAATAGACAATGCAGATAGCAGTACACTCCATGCTGTAACCTTCCTTCGAACTCCTGAGATACTTACAGTAAATTCAATTGGACAGTTAAAAATATGGGACTTCAGACAAAAAGGAAATGAACCTTCTCAGATATTATCATTGACTGGTGATCGAGTGCCACTTCACTGTGTTGACAGACATCCCAACAAGCAGCATGTTGTAGCTACTGGTGGCCAGGATAGAATGCTAAGTATTTGGGATGTTAGACAAGGTACTATGCGCGTATCTCTGCTAAACGCTCACGAAACTGAAATGTGGGAAGTTCATTTTCACCCATCCAACCCAGATCATCTGTTTACTTGCTCTGAAGATGGGTCCTTATGGCCCTGGGATGCCTCCACAGATGTGCCTGAAAAGTCCTCACTCTTTCATCAAGGAAGAAGAACCAGTACTTTTCTGTCTCATACCATTGGTAACTAGGCTAATGTTCACCAATCTCTTATAAGTTCCTGGCTCAGCACTGATCCTGCAAAGGATCGTATTGAAATCACAAGCTTGCTTCCCAACAGGACTCTGTCTGTGAACAGTCTGGATGTTTTAGGTCCTTGTCTTGTTTGTGGAACTGATGCAGAAGCAATATGTTTTACCAGACAACTGTTTTCATGAAAATACTGCAATTATAATATTTTAAGTTAAACGTATAGTTAGCCTTTTGAATTCCAACTTCTGTGCAAAACTTTATTATTAGAAAATGTGATATTTTGAGGAGACACGTCAGTAAACTATTGTTAACATCAATGCCCAGTTTGGGCTTTTGTTACTTCAGTATTCCCATAACAGTTACAAGTACAGGCTCTGAGCAAGGCATCCCCAGAACATGGCAGGCTATGAGGACCACCCGAGCAAAAGCCACATGGCATAGGCCAAGCCCCATCTAAAGAAGTCATCAGAACTGTCGTCCTTATTAGAATTAGTGTTATTGCTTTTATATCCAAAGTGGCTGGCAATGATGTGGTAGGTTGGATTCTAGCAGGTTCTGGAGAGAAACAAGCAGTCAGAGAGGTATCACCCCATGAGCACACAGTGCCAGGCAGCCAGGCCTTTGAGCAACCGGGGACTCCTTCCAGAACCTCTCCAGATTTCACCCGTCTAAGTTGTTCAGAACTGCTGGGTGATGTTCCACTTTGAGTTGGCTTTCCAAGAGTCTCGCGGGAGTAGTGTGTAGTATTTCCTGATCTTTGGAAGCGGGCCAGGTTGTGTGGCCTCATCACTGGTTCTGTTACAACTGTAACATGCTCTTGCCCCAAGAGTCAGTGAGGTGTCTGACTCTGGGATCGTCTAACCCATTTGGCCCTGCTTTTGTGGGTACAGGCATGGTTATGGTGTCTACCTCTCCAGCTCAGACTGTTTTTATTTTGGATGCAGAAACATGGACTCCAAAGCCATCCCTGTGGCCTCTGCTCACCTTGAAGTCAGGTGGAGGGAACTCATTGGACTGTCCTCTGCAGTGGTGAGAAGGTCAGGCTGAAGGCCTTTACTCCCTGGATGTGACTGCTCTCCTTGGGGTGGATTGAGCACTGCTGTGTGCACCCCGCTCTGCCTGCTGCTGAGAACACAGAGCTGAACACAAGGGACCCAGTTTCCACTCCCACAGGCAACTTCGATGTTTTTGGGTTTTGTCACTGTGGACAGCATGGTGGAGATATGGCCAGGCCGTGAGTGTGAGGCTAAGATGCTGGGCCTACTCTGCAGGGCTCAAAGAAGTTCCTTGAAGAAGCGACCGGAGATGAGCTCTGTGGGTGAATGGGAACCCATCACAGGAGGGAGCAAAGGTGGCAGCAGGCAGCAGGAGCCACACCCATGACTGAAGCTAGACAGGGTGCTGAGGGGGAGACAGAGAAGGCCGTGGGGTGCAGAGGAAGCAGGGCTGTGGGAGAGGAGTGGGTAAGGCAGGCCAGGCAGAGCCCTAAGGCAGGGGAAGGAGAGCAATCCCTATCAGGAAACAGAAACTCCATGGGACAGGGAGGCTCCATCAGACCACAGTTTTCTTACCTTGGGGAAAAGCACCAGAGGACAGAGGTGAGTTAGGGAGGTCTCTTATTAGGCTACTGGTTTTGGCGAATTTAGAAGTGATAGCAGGGTGGAGATGGATAGAAACGGAAAGAATAGATAGAAATGCATGCGCTGAGAACTGAAATACTGAGGAATACTGGGTGGTGTGAGGCTTCCTGGGCTGCATTCACAGGCAGGGCTCATAGGAGATTTGAGTTGGGAGCAGGGGGGACAGAGTGCATTCAGTTCTGGGTTTGCAGAGCTTAATAGCAGTGTTTTGTAAATGATTGATGATAGTCTCAGAAAAGGAAGGAGGAAGGAAGAAAGAGAGCTGAATTGGGAGGAGTCTGCCAGCTTCCCAGCCATTTGTCCCCAGTCAACCCCTGCACGATGGCACCAATGGGTGGGGAGATGCCTGCTGTGCTGGACTCTGATGAGCCCTCTGCTCCTCTAGTACACATCCCTGCCAGGGCAGGGGGTCAAGATCAGCTGGGGCCTGGGTCATGACTTGGGGGGCTGAGGCAGGAAGAATTGCAGACTTAAGGTCAGCCCAGGCAACTCAGTGAGACCCTGTCTCAGAATCCGAGGGCTGTGGTTCCATGAAGAGCACAGCTGAGCACACCCAGGCCTGGATTCTGCACTGTGGGTTGCATATGAAGCACTCGGCTCAAAGCGGGGATCTGGGATGGAGTGTGGGTCCTCAGCTATGAAGACCAGCATGTGGCTGGACTGCTCAGAGAACAAAGAGGCAAGGACTGAGACTGAGCTGCAGAAACCAGGGTTTTGGGGCTCATTAGAGGGAGGCTAGAAAGAAAGTAGTTCTCAGAAGTTGTCCTGTCCCATTAGCCATGGAAAGAGTTTTGAGAAAGAGGATTTATTCAGCAGGAAATTAAATGCTGCTTATAGGTCAAATAAGACAAACACTGAAAATGTTCCATTAGCTTCAGTGACAGAAATTGTTAGTGCCCTAATGAGAGCACATCCTGTGGAGTGCTCAGGACAGAAGTGAGACTAGCAGTACCTACAACAGCAAGTGCAGCGGCTGGGACAGGAAAGAGGGAGCCAAGGACACTGGGGAGAGGAGGGAGGAAGCCCAGGACACTGCTAGAAGAGAAAGCGGAGAAGTGGGGAGTCATGGCCAGAGGGCTGGGGTGAAGTGGATTCTGTATGTTCTCTTTCTGAACAAGAGGAATCTGAGCACATGGAACTAGAGCCAGCAGATGGGTGCAACAGGTGGAAAGGCCGCTTGTGCAAAATCTCCATCCTTCCCTCCACGGTCTCTTGGGAATCCCCCACCGTGAGACACACAGTCCTTCTCTTTCAGTATTTTTGTCTCTACAAAGTCTGCTCAGTGAGACATTTTGTGGCTTCTCCCACATACCCCTGTCCCTCCCATCTCAACCCCAAGGTGTAAACAGCAACTGGCCTCCAGGTCAGCAGGGCAGAGGGGTGGCGAGCACTGATGGTCAGTAGTCAGAGCTGCATCTTTCCTTAAAAGGGACTTCTTACCAGAAGTGTGGGCCACTGGGCTTCTGTTTAGCTTTGAACCTGGTTGTTGCTCACACTGAGCACTGGAGCAGACAGGTGAACCAAGTCAAGGGCATCAGGTTCTGCCTGTGGGCCCTTGAAGTGAGAGATGAAAGAAGGTGGTCTGTAGCTGCAGGGTCTCCAGGCTGGGTGCCTCTGCTGCTGCTTGTGGTGAGGGGTTTGACCTAGCAGAGAACCCTGGTCCATGGAGAAAGCAGGGGAAGGGCCACAGCTACAACCAGGGGTGCTGCACTCAGGGAGAGGGGTCAGGTGCCGGCTGCCTGCACCCAGTTCTTCTGGAGCTACTGCTTTTTCTGACCTCCTTAATCAAAGGCTTTTCTTTTTATTTGCACATTTTAGAGGGTTGCTGCTCCATGCAATTAGATGATCCTTGACAGGTGACACCAAGAATTGGGACTGTATGACTCATTCTGAGCAGAGGAGTCTCATGGGTTGCAGCTGAGGGACAGCACAAGGCCACAGAAAGCTGACCCCAAAGGTTAGGGGGAGATTGGGATTCACAGATCAGACCCCAAGTCAGGACCTTAGGATTTAGCAAATGCAAGAAACGTCTGGAGAACAGCCGGTTCCAGCTGCCGATGCTCGTGTGCCAGACCAGCCTTCTGTGCTTTGTTGCTGGAAGGTCAAGGCAAGAGCCACACGCAGAATGATCGGCAGGTCGCACTTCTGCAGGGCAGCGTGACCTGGTTCCTCCTGGGCTTCCCTGCTCCTGCTGCAGGCCCTCTCCAGAGCACTCCCGTGCCACCTGCACCTCTCCTCCTCTCCTTCCTCTGGTACTCTGCCTTCCCATGGCTGCAGCATGGCCTGCATCTGTTCCTTCAGCTTCACCCTCCATACCACCACACCAACTCCAGGGATGTCTGCAGGACTGTGTGGTGGCCCTGAGGGTCAGTCCAGTGCAAGACAAGGCGGGGATGCACTCTGGGGTCCAGGCCAAGGTGTGACTGAGACCAGCTAGGTGCCAGCACCTGAGCTCTGGAAGCTCAGTGTACTCCTCTTGAAATGAAGTGACAGCCGTGCCTTCATCACAGGTGGCCGGCATGCTGCGTGGTTCCCCAGGAGCACACACTAAAGGACTCTCCTGTTGCTGTGACAGGGATCTTCATCTTTGTTTTTCTATTCACCGTGAGGGCCCCTTAGGTTACTTCCCTTAATTACTTCTCCAACCTTGGGTAAGCTCTGCAGAATTGAAGCCACAAGTTTTACTTCAGCCCTCTCACTCAAGGCTGTGTGCACTGGACTCAGTTATCTGGATTCTGAACCTAAGTTTTACCTTGGCAGTGCTGGACTGTTCGAGATGGACTCTGAGGATGTTCCTGGGTCCTAAGCAACACACGATGTGGCCTTTCTTGAATTCAGGGGTCTGGTTCTTTCCCTTCTCTTATCTCTGAAGTCTCTTTAGGTCCTGCTCTCAGCAGTTGACCCCTTAGCCCCACCTCCACTGACTTGTCTCCACCCCACCAGTTCCAGACTTCCTCTGCTCTGCATGTTGCCTGGCTGCAGTGGCTTCCTAGAGCTCCCTAGAGCTCTGTCCACATCTCTGCTTCCTTTAGTGCATTTCATACATCACCAACTGAGCTCCACGTTTGCCCTTGGACTTTACTCTCATACCTGTCAAACCCTACTCTTCTTTCAGGGCAACTTCAAACAAGTGTGTGTTCTCTGACATTTTCCTTGGCCAGTCCACTCTTGTAGAGAGTGTGCTTGTGCTCAGAAACACCATCCCCTCACCACTTCTCCTAGACACTAAGACTATGAAAGTTCCAGTTCTTCTATCAGGAAGACTGGCATACATGGAAATTAAGTCACTGGTAAGTTAGTTTTCTGCTTTTTGAAAGACTATTTTCCATATATACAAACAAAAGCTGAGCAGATGTGGTGGCCAATTTTTATTCGGGGGCAGTTGGCCCAAAGTTTGCCATCTGGAGCTCAGGCACCTTCTCTCCAATTGACACAGTCCTTGTCTTCTTTCATGTCCGTGTTCACCAGAGGGTTTCAATGCACCTCACAGGTGTGTTGCATTTGTTCCTGAGGCCAATAAACCCAATCAGCAAATCAGGGAATAAATATCACTGTGTTTTCTTCAAATAATTCACTGCCTTGGTGTTGTGATGTGAGCCAGATATCCTAGTTGTGGTTCCAGAGCCCACGATTTCTGCTCAGACCAAGAGATTGGATTCCTAGAAGTCATTTAAGTAGAGTCAAAATGAGTTCATGGCAGCTGGGAAGGAGAGAGAGAGAGAGAGAGAGAGAGAGAGACAGAGAAAGACAGAGACAGAGAGAGAGAGAGAGAGAGAGAGAGAGAGAGAGAGAGAGAGAGAGAGAGAGAGAGAGAGAAGAGAGAAAAGAGGAGTGAAAAGAGGGAAGAGAGAGGAGCCAGGGACAAGATATGGTCTCCAAGGGCATCCCAGTGGCAGCCTTCCAGTCACTCCTTACTTGCCTAGTCACCACCCAGTAGCCAATCACATCATGGATCCACAAGTGGATTAACCCCCTGATGAGGTCGCAGTGCTTATAATCTGATCCTATCCTAAATGTCCCACCTCTGAACCTTGCTGCATTGGGACAATGTCTTCAACATGAGCTTTTAGGGGTAGGGGGCATCCCAGATACAAAACTAAACAAACAGAGAGATTAAAAAAGAAGAAGAAAGAAAGAAAAGAAGCAAGAGGGAAGAAAGCACATCCCAGCATCTTCTCTTCCAGGTAGAGACTGACAGTCTTTGAGATGTCACATGACTTCCATGCATATGATTCCCTGTCTCTACAAGGGGAGAAGAGTAATGGGCAACAGGCCCATGTATTGCTGGTGAATTTTAGTTAATCTGTATTCTGCAAAGTAAGGACAACATCCACTTTTTATTAAGTTGCTGTCAAATATTGTATTATATTACTAGGATAAAATATATTTTCTATCATTCTATTTACTAGCATAATTACAGCAATCATATCTTAAAACAGTAATCCATATAACAATATGTCTTGAGCTGGGCACAGTGATCCAAGGGACTCTGGAGGCTGAGTCAGGAGGATTGGGAGTTCAAACTCAGCCTCAGCAATTTAGCAAGACCCTGAGCAACTCAGTGAGACTGGGTCTCTAATAAAATATTAAAAAGGACTGGGGATGTGGCTCGGTGGTTAAGAGGCCCTGGGTTCTATCCTTGGTACAAAAGAAAAAAAATATGTCTTGAAACAGTCAAATCCAGGTTCTTGTTCATACTTTTGTTTTGTGTGTGCGCGTGTGTGTGTGTGTGTGTGTGTGTGTGTGTGTGTGTGTGTATGATGTCAAAATGAAGGCCCACAGTGTTCTCAGAGGGTTGCATTCACCAGGTGTTTATAAAGAGTGTGTTTCTTGTACCAGGTGCAACGTGAAGAGCATAGATGAGCTCAGCCACTGTGGAAGTCCCTGGACAGAATCCTGGATGGGTTTCAGGTGCTGGGAAGGTGGCACACCGGATGAGCCTGGAAGCACCAGGTGCTCTGGCAGCGCCCACCTGTGCATCCTACCCACCAGGCTATGCACATGTATCCTTTAAATACACAGGTAAATGTGAGGAGGTCGCCTGAGGTCCTTGAGCAACTCTGCCAGTCCCTGAAGCTGCAGGAGGGGCAGGAGCCTGGACCTGCAGCCAGCCTGCCAGAAGCACAGGTGGCCACAATGAGCTTCAGCTGGCCTCTGACAGGTCGTTTCCTGGGACTGCGACAGTAACCTGCAGGGTCTGACTTTATCTCCAGCAGACGGGTTTAAACTGGGTTGAGTCTGGAGCCCTGGCTGTTTACTGAGTGCTGCCGTTGCATGGAGAACCCCCTGCAGTTGACTCAGCAGTGAGTGGCAAGAGGAAGGAAGCAACTCGGTGGTTCTCTCACAGTTCCCAGTGTCCTCAGTGTCCTGCCAGCACACTCAGAGGATTACTGAGTTCCTGATGGTATCACCCTCCACCCAGTCATCCAAGCTAGCACATTAACATTTTCCTTGACCACCTTCTCTTCATAGCTGTAACAGTTTCTAGGATAAATGCATTTATTCTCTGAAGTGTTTCAAATCAATCTATAGAAATAACCCTGGACCCCAATCCCACCTTCCCTGCTCTCAAATCCACCCCCTAACAGTGAGACCAGGTAATCTTTCTCCAGTAGCTCTGACTGTTGTTCTCTTAGTTAGAACTCCTCCATGTTGTAGAGTAGAATAAGGTTCAACGCAGCCTCAGGGGCTCAGGTCACAGCTGGCTGCATGGTCTGTGGCTTCCTGTTGTGCACTCTTGGCATGTGCTGGGGAGCACCCAACCTGACTCCAGGCTCAGCTCCCAGGAGCCTCCTGGGCCCTGCTTTCTCCCTGCAGGACACAATGAGCTATGCTTCTCTGCCTCCTTGGTAGGCTTCTTCCCACGAGCTTCTTGGATTGGTGGTGCTTTGCCATGATGAGATACGTGGGTCTTGCATCCCAACATGACCTGGCAGCCCCTTGTGCTCTGGGCCTGTGCTTTATAGATTCTGCATCACCTGACACAGGCCTGTAGCTGGTGGTTTGACATGGGAGTGACCAGCTAAGCCACTCAGGAGTGATTTTATACTGTCTTGCAGCCAGGCTGAGGTGATGAGGATGACAGGCCAGGTGTCTGTCAAACCCACTCCCGGTGCCAAGGATGTGGAAGCACTACTGCAGAGCATGGCCACGACACTCTTTTCATTCACACTGAGCAGATACACACTTAGTTATTCTCATTATTCTCCTCCAGTGGTTAAATATTTATTTTATTTAAGGATGGGGCACAGGTTTATTTATCAGTTTTCCTCCTGCATTTCTCAAATCAAATATGATTTCCTTTTTAAGGTCAAAGAAAGTACTTGAGAACTCCTTCCATGACACAGAGGCATCTGTGGTGTATGAGCACAGAGCATTGAGGAGCCACGAGGTTTTAGAGGGAGCTAGGAGTGGGAGAGAGACACGGATCAAAGTGAGGGTACAGGTACCATGCACTTGAAGAACCTCAGAAATAAGACAGACCCACTCTGAGTTGTGCCGCCACTCAATGGGAAAAAGGATTCTTCTGGAAACCACATGCCAGGGATTCTATTCTGAAAAACCAGCTATGCCTGCACATGCTTCTGCACCATCACTTCAACTTCCCTGTCTTTACAGAAATGTAGATCTGAAGAACCAGCTCTTGACTCTGTGTTGCCAGTAGTTTCTGCAGAGTGCAATGCTGTGTCCTCCACAAAGATTCCCCACTTACCGGCTTTTAAAGGAGGTTTCTATGTCTCAGCTTGTCTGAGGAAAGCATCCTGACTTTAAAAAGTTTTTAATCCCCTGTGCTGCTTCTGTCAACTCTTCTGTTTCTACAGATGGGCAGGAGCCTGTGCCCCAGGAGGCCTGACCCCACCATGCCCTCATGAGTGAATGCATGAGTGCACTGGAATTCATGAGTGCACTGGGGCTTCAGCAGCCGGTCTGCTTAGACAGGAGGTGATGGTCATGGGGACAGGGAGAGGCGAAGGCCACAGGTCAGGACTGAGTCAGGAGGTTGGCGAGGGTTATGTCTTTTATGCAGATGGGAAGGAGAGTCAGGATCTTCCTTCCTCTGCTTCCCTCCTCCTAGAGTGCCACTCTGTGGTTCATGGCCATGACAGCCTCTCCTTCCAGATGTTCTTCTTTCTCTGCAGAGAAGATTCAAAGCCTCATTAGCATTGCCTTTAAAATGCACTAGATTTTCCTGAAGAGGACTCGCTTCACCTCGATGGTTCAATTCTTCTACCTTGCTGGGCTATAGCTGTGGTCTCAGCACAACACAGGGCAGGGGGACCTCAAGGAGGTCAGAGACCTCCAGCTTCTTGATTGTGAAAAGAAAAGTAGGCATTAGCTTTGGATGAAAGAGTGGTGCATGTGTATGATGGAAAGACAGTGCAAGGCCATGGTGGCCAGCAGGGAAGAGTGGCTGCCGCTGAGAGGCAGGCCAGGGATGCTAACCTCTCGGTGCCCCTGAAGGTGCCCAGCGAAGCCATACAAAATGCAAACCTGGAATTCAGGAAGGAAAATGAAGTCATGAAGCCAAAGTACAGGAAAAGGAAGGAGAAAGGAAGGGAGAAGATGTTTGCAGTGGATAAAAGAAGAGCAACAGACAAAGCGAGCAGATGGAGACAATTTGGCCTGAGCACACTGCAAGGTGGTAGGAGGGAAAGGAGCTCTGCGGAGACGGGGACGGAGTCGCTCCTGCATCTGTCTGAAGGTTCACAAGGGAACCTGGAAGATGCTACCTAGGTAACTCCAAGCAGTTGTGGGGAGGAGCAGCATCTCACTCATAGGGGGACAGCAAACCTGGCTCCCGCTGGGAGAATGGGAGCAATTTCATAAGAACAGAGCAGTTTCAACACGTGAGCTCAAGTTCAGCTCCTTGCCGCCTGTGGCACACGGCTCTGCACCCACAGCAGCAAAGACAAGGCTCAGGCCTTGGAGGGGCTCCAGCAAGTCAGTGAGCTGTGCATTTTAGGGCAGAATCACACTGTGCTGCTTCAGGAATGAATTTGGGAAGGCTTAGATTAAGCTTAGTGTGGGTTCACGCAGGTGAGAGTCCCATAGGACTATATGGCAAGCATGAGCTGATCACGTTCGTGGAGCTGTTGTTAACCAATCCCTGATGGTGGTCTGATTTATCGTCACTAACCCTTGAAACCACCTTTGAGGCCCTGATCCTGCTCACCCACCAGGAAGTAAGGAGTCAACCTGAGTTAGTTAACATGTCATTAATCCCAACGTTGGTACCTTAATTTTACTCCAAGAAGATGCAAACTAGACTTTTGACCCAGAGACTGGGAAGATGAATTTGCATTTTTTAAACACCACTGAGTTTATGATACCCTTTTAGGGCAGCAATAGAGAACTAATAACTGCATCTCTGACTAGCACACCAGGCTTCCCATTCAGCTTTCAGGTTCTCTTTCCTCTACAGACTCCAGCAACATGGGCTGTGCTTAAACACTTACCAGAGGCTGGGGGAAACCAGAGTGCAGAGGAGATGTCCTGCCTGTCCTTGAAAGGGCAGCACATCTTCCATGGCGCCTGTTTGGGGTTCTCTGGGCTCCCATTTGGCTTAGATGGGGGAGCAAGACACAAAGCCCAGGTTTTCATTTGTCCTATTTAGTGTGTCTTGGCAAATGTCTCCAGAGCTATGTCCTGTGCAAAGTGGAATCACCTATATGCTGTGTCTTTAAAAGCTGTGGAAGTGTGCAGAGCAGCCACCGCAGTCAATACCAATTTCCACATCTGGATCGATACCATCAGATGACTCTGTAGGTGGAAAGATCATTTCACACACACTCAGGACAAGGGAGGGCTGGAGAGAGAAAGGGAATTGGTTTTAATGATTTCATGACTCTGAGTATTCCCTCTCTCCCTCTTTTCTTTAACAGAAATAAATACATAAAATTAGAAGCCAAATTTATGAAGCTGTCAGTCTGCATCGAACCCAGCTGCCTACCTGAACTGTCACCAAAAGTGGCATCCAATCTAGCCTGTCCTGTGGGAGCTGAACACACTGCAGGGAGGAGGTAGGGCCTGTGCATCTGCAGAGAGGCAGCAATGAAAGGCTAGGTCTGTGGCAGGTTCCTCTCCAAGGGCCACCAGGCAGCTGCCCAGGTCCACAGAGAGAACTTTACCCTTTACCTTTACCCTATGCCTTTACCCTTCCAGAGAGCTGACACAGGGCTCCCACGCACATGCATTTGGATAGCATGGGCTCAGATCTTCTTAGGTTTTCTCTGTGCAGTCTGACTTTGTAGTTGAGTCAGGAAGTCTTCCTCTAAGTGGGACAGAGACTGATTCTTCACAGGGTGGAATTGTCGAAGTCACTGAGGGGACGTAACTGCAATCACAATGCAGGCCAGGGCGTGGCTTGAGGCCCTCCATTAACTTGACTGAAGTGTCCCCAGTATGTCAGCGTCTTCAACAGGTCTCCCCTATGAGTGTGCACAGTGCCAGTGTCCAGCAGTGCCCCAACGAAGCCTGGGGCACACTCTGCTTCCACACAGCCACTCAGCTCACCTCCAAAGCTGACCTCATGCTGTGTAGGAAAACCCAGTGTCAGGATGAACCAGACAAAGACATAAGTGTGTCCCCTCTGGCCCTGCTGTAGGGGGGAAGCTACAGCCTCAGTCTGGTAAGTGCCACAGTCACAGGTATGAACAGCTCAGTCTTAAGGCATTTCAAGTGACTTCAGGGATTGTTATGCATGACCTAGGCAGGAGGGCTGAGGAGCCCGGGAAAAGCTGACTCTGTGCAGCAAGTGTGAGAATGCTCTTCCCTGGCAGCATCTTGACTTTTCCTGCCTTCATGGTTTCCCCAAGTATGGCCACCTGCATGCTCTGGGGACTCCTCGGGCTGCCCTGTGTGTCTGATGACTTCTCCAGAATTGGACAGGGGAGAGTATCTCCTGATGCAGGAAGGGAGTCACTATAAACACTGAAGAGACTCAGTGGGCAGTGCAGGTGGGGACAAGGAGGCCAGCTGGCCCTGGAGGACCAGGGGTGGGAGAGGACCATGTCAGCAAAGCAGGCTCTCTCACTCTGCCACAGACCATTTCCAGAAATAGAGTTGGAATCACAGTCCTCAGACTCTAGTTGCCAGATTGAAAATAGGCCTGTCTACCTGGACTTGGGCCAGGAGGGCCTGGGCTAACTGGCCTTCCATGGGGCTCCTGAAGGACAGGCCCGAAGGCGGCAGGCTTGTGAAATCATTATGGCTTCCCTCAAAGCCAGTGAATCCTCACTGAATTAATCTCCACTGAACAAGATGTGAGCAGAGCACAAAGTGCTGGCCAACCCCTATTACTCTGCATGACACTCCGTTCCCCTTAGATTCTCCCATGGCCTGCTCTCTATCTGTCCTTCCATCTTCCCTCCTTCC